>NW_008582309.1:3305-7372 GCF_000691845.1 Merops nubicus | reverse complement strand
GGCCAGGGGGTTCACGTGGAGGAAGTGCCCGGAGGAGGAGGAGGAAGAGGAGGAGCCTCGGTACTGGAAGAAGTGGCCCAGGGCGTCCTGCTCGTCCAGGGAGGTGATGACCGAGGGGCTGTAATGCTGCCGAGCGAAGGGGAAACTCCTCCTCAGGTCCTGGCAGCCAAAAAACCTCCACCCTGAGCCCCCAAGGAGAGCCCCGGGGCTGTCCCCAAACCAGCCCCAGCTGGGGACAGGCCCAGCTAGAGAAGGGGGCTCAGAGACCTCACACTGATGGTGCCAGGGATGGGGCAGTGACCACCTCTTGGGGCAACCTGGGCCAGGGGCTCACCACCCTCAGTGCCCAAAATTTCTCTCCCTCTAGTCTAAATCTCCCTCTTGGAGTTTAAACCATCCCCCCTTGTCCTGTCCCAACAGCCCCTGCTCAAAACTCTGTCCCCAGCTTTCTTCCAAGTATTAAACACCCCCCAGCAGGTCTCCCCAGCTGGAGCCTTCTCCTCTGGGGCTGCCCCAGCCCAACTCTCTCCTGCTGGGCTCCCAGCAGAGGGGTTCCCCCCTCGGGGCATTGCTGGGGCTCCTCTGCTCTGAGGATCTCCATGCAGTGCCAGGTGATGTCCAGGGAGCCCCAAATCTGCACCTCCCCTCCCCATCCCACAGCAGAGGAGGAGGAGGAAGGTTGGCTGAGGGAAGGGGGATGTGTTTGACAGCCTGCAGGTTTGGCCAGGAGAGAAGAACACCAAAAATGAAACAAAAGGAAGAAAACAAACCCAAACCCACCCTCCACTGACCTGATTTTCACTTTGAAGGAAGGAAAACAAATCCAGACCTGGAAAAAAAGAAAAAGGGGAGAAATAAATCTCTTAGTGGTAGCTCCAGGCAGGAAGGAGCCCAGAGTGAGTTGAATTCCTCTAGAGAAATCCCTCTGGAGCCGTGGCCCAGGAGGGAGTTGCTCTAAAGTCCTTCCTCTCTCTTCTACATGGGCCAGTGAACATCATCACCATGATCTGTGGTTACCTTGAAGCTCTGAGGACACCTGGTAGGAAGGGTGGTAGTCAGGGATGGGGAGGCTGGAGAGATAGTCACTGCCCAGAGCTGCCATGGGGGGACTTCGGAGCACGGAGGGCGGCTGGGGATCGATGGCCAAGGCCCTGGAACAGGACATGGAGCTGGTGAACCTCAAGGAGCACACAGCTCCTCTGCTGGGCAACATTCCTGGGGCTGCTGAGCCCAGAGAGAAGCCTCAGAGGGGATCTGAGCAGTGCTGAGCAAGAGCTAAAGGGCCCCCGGGGGGCAAGAGGCTGGGGCCAGACTCTGCTCAGTGGTGCCCAGGGACAGGCCAAGGGGCAACGGGCACCAACTGGAACCCAGGAGGTGCCACCTGAGCAGGAGGAGAAACTTCTCCAAACTGGAGAGATCCCAAACTGGGCTGGGCACCACCCTGGGAAGGGAAACAAGCAGGGAAGGGGCAAGGAGGCAGCACCCAGCAGGGTGAGGGGATGTTCCTTACCCCTTGGGCCCTGGCACTGTGGGCAGAGCCACGCTGGAGGCTGGGCACAGCTTCTTGGCTGGTGGCTCCTCCTCATCCGACGAGCTGTCCAGGGTGAGGTCAATAACCTCCACTTTTTTTTTGCCCTCTGAGGAGCTCTTGCCCTCAGAGCTCAGGGTGTAAAGGGAGGTGGCTGAGGAGGAAAAAGCAGCGAGCGGCTTCAGCTGCCGAAAGGGTGGAAACACCCCCCAAAACCAACACCAAAACAACACCCCTGGGGCTTCCAAAAAGCTCGTGGCAAATCCACCCACCCCCTCCAAGCCCAGATTCAACCCCCTGCACGCTGCAGTTTCATGAGGAACCTGCTGGTTTCTGGCTTTTTGGGGTTGTGCCAAGGGCCTGTCACCTCAGCGTGGGATCTGAAACGCTCCGAATGGGGCTTCAGAAATGTCCAAATTCTGGCTTTGGCCAAAAAAAAACCCCATGATCCACAAGGAAAGTTGTGAGCAAAGCTCCCCTACCCTCATTCCCACTGAAGGCAGATGCCTGGCACACCTCCTGCTTCTCCTTCTTGGGCTTCATGGGGCACCAGGAGCCGTCCTCCATGAACTGGATCTCGTCACAGTCCGTGCAGGAGTTCAGGATCTCCATGAACAACCTGCCAGGGGAGAGCAGCCACAGGAGGGGTCAAAAATACACCAGGGGGAGAACAGAGACAGCCCCACAGGGCTCAAAGAGGGGGGTGAAGAAAGGAGCCTGGAGCCAGGGGGGGGTCGGGCTCTGCTCCCAAGGAACAAGCCACAGGAGAAGAGGAACCAGCCTCAAGTTGCCCCAGGGGAGGTTGGGGTTGCCCCTGAGGAACAATTTCTTGCCCTGGAGGGTTGCCCAGGGCTGTGCCAGGCTGCCCAGGGCAGTGGTGGAGTCCCCACCCCTGGGGGGGTTCCCAAGCCATGGAGATGTGGTGCTGTTGGATTCCATTTTAAAGTTCTCCTCCAACCCAAAGAACTCCCTGATTCCCTGAAGGAAGGGTCTGAACTCTGCACCAACCTCACCTGGGAGGTTATTTCTGGGAGGGGCTGCTCGATGCACACAGGAGGGCTGTGTTCAGACCCTGGTGAGCAGGTTCCCTCAGCAGGGCAGCCAAGATTTTACCAAAGGCTCCTTGGTTTTTTTGGGAGGAATCCCTGCAGATCGGCAGCGGGGGGGAACGAAAAGCTCCAAATTTCAGAGCCTCTAACTTCTCCTTGCAGGAGAATGATTCAAGGGTGCAAGGAGCTGGCTCAGCTCACCCATCGATGATCAGGTTGTCATATGGAGCCTTCTTGTCACAGACAGGGCAGGTCCAGGTGGGTTTCTTCTCGTTCATCTGGAGGTAGAGGGCGGCGTCGAAGCACTGCAGGTGGCTGCAGGTCAGGGCTCGGCAGGGCACCACCAGCCTCATCTTCCCCAGCTGCAGGCCAGAAGAAACCAGGGTGGGTTCACAAGGGGGCAAACCAAACATCAACTCGTGATGAAAGTAAAGAAAAAAACACTTTTCCTGAGGGTATTTTGGCTTTTTTTTTAAGTTTCCCCCTCAAACACGTGCTCGTAGCGAAAGACAAGGATGGGGTGAAGAGATTTGTTGGCCAGAGCAACTATCTGAGCCATTTTTTTCACCTGAAAGCAAGAGGTTCTGCTTTTATTTCAGAATTATTATGGTATTAGAAGTCCTCTGCAGCCACAGGAGAGTGAGAAAGAGGAATAAAACCAGAGGAACCTACCGGGCACATGAGGGAGACTCGTAAGCTGGTGGTGGCGATCTCACTGTCAGGGTCTGCTGTGAGTTTTTCTTTGACTGAAAGGAGAAAAAGGGAGGAAAAAAAAGTCTCTTGGCCACATCCTCCTCCTTTTATGCTCATAAATCCAGGATTTCAAACTGCCCCAAGACTTATTATCCAGATTAGAGGCAAGGAAACATGGCAGGATAGGTGAGGAGGGGAGAGTCTCCTCGGCTGGGCCAATGGTCCCTACCTTAAATATTTCCCAAC
Organism: Merops nubicus; assembly: GCF_000691845.1. NCBI lineage: Eukaryota > Metazoa > Chordata > Aves > Coraciiformes > Meropidae > Merops > Merops nubicus. The sequence goes on along the minus strand of NW_008582309.1, from coordinate 3,856 downwards.
CAGTGAAACCACAGCCCAGGGGAAATATTTGGTCACCTCCCCAGTGTCTCTTCACCAACAGGACCCAGGAGGGGTGGGGACACAGAGCCCCTGGGTAGCTCAGTTTGGGGGGGGACTCACTGAGGGCTCGGGAGTGGTCGGGGTTGCGGATGCCCTTGGCCCTCAGCTTCTGCAGCAGGGTCACAGAGGTCAGCTGCTTCACCAGGTACACAGAGAGGGAGTAGTTCTGTGGAGAAGGAGGGGACACTGCTCAGATTTTCCCCAAAAAAATCAAAACTCACCCATGCCAGGAAGGAGAAAGGTCTCCTGGGTCTGCACTGCTGGGAAAAACCACCTCAAACAGAACCCCAACGTGGTGGGGGTGGGAGGGACCTCTGGGGATCAGCTCATCCCACCCCCTGCTCCAGCAGCTCCCCCCCAGCAGGGTGCCCAGGGTCACAGCCAGAAGGATTCTGAATCTCTCCAGAGGAGACTCCACAACGTCTCTGGGCAGCCTGTTCCAGTGCTCTGTCACTCTCAAAGTGAATAAGTTTTTTGGTAAATTAATGAAC
>NW_008582309.1:0-2972 GCF_000691845.1 Merops nubicus | reverse complement strand
GCCCGCCAGGAGCCCATTCTTGGCCACGAGGGCCCATTGCTGGCTCATGGGCACCTTGTTGTCCCCCAGCACTCCCAGGTCCTTGTCCCCAGAGGTCCCCCCTCCCCTGTCCCACTCCTGGAGGTTATTCCCCCCTCAATACAGAACCCACCACTCCTTCTTTATTGCCCTCAAGGAGTTTCCTTCCTCCCCACCCAACCCTCCAGCTCGTCCTGGTCTCCCTGAACAGCATCCCACCCCCCAGGGCTGCCAACCACAGTGCCAACAGAGCAGCAAAGAGGAGCTGGGCCCCTTCCTCACCCACCCTGCCAAACTCAGAGGACCAGTTGACCACGATGGTGTTGGGGACAGTGGCTGAGAGCCGTGCCAAGGGTGTGATGTTGACGGGGCGGCTGGGTCGCTTCGGCTCCGCCCCGTTCTTCGTGGGTGGGAGATAACCCTGGGGAATGAAATAAAACCCAGCAAGGTGAATAAAAATAAAGATTCATAAAAGAAACCTTCTCCAAAGGCCAAAGCCACAGGCAGGAAGCTACAAGCCTGATTTCTTCACGGCACCATGAACCTCAAGTTCTCTCACAGGGCTTTACAGAAGGATTTTTCCACACATCTCAAAGCTGGATGTTATTAATCCTCAATATTGAGGAATTAAGAATAAAGATTCCTTCAAATATCCTTTATTTTACCCTTAACTTCTACTCCAGCACGCTGGAATCCCATCATATGCTGAGTTCCCCCCCCCAAAGCTGTTGGTTTGGGATGAGCTGAGTGCAATCGGTGCCAAATTCTTCTTCTTTTTTATATATATTTGGTTTGTTTTGGTTTTTTTTCTTTTAGCCAGTTCCTGATGGTCTCAGCCAAAATGTAAATCCCTAAAACTATGAAGGGAGGGGCTCAGGGCAGAGGTTTGAGGCTGTTCTGCAAGGGGGTGGTGACAAGGAGGGAAGCTGGGGTGAGATTCTCACCCCTCCGATGCTCGACACCAAATCCTGCCCTTTTTTTGGATTGAAAACTGGGAAAAACACCATTTCTTGTTGTATTTCTTACACACTACCCAACACCAAGGAGCTCAGCCTTGACTGGAGGTCTTAAAATCACAGAATCATTAAGGTTGAAGACCAACTTTGGAGTTTCTCCTCCCAAAAAGACCCAGATAAAAGGATTTTGCTGGTTCAAAACCCACGAGGCTGAAGTTTGTATGTTCTATTTCTACTTCCAGACCTCACTCCTTGGATCACTTTTCTCCCAGTCATGGTTTAACCTCCAGAAAAATACATTCTCCATGGGAGCTGCAGCTGTGCAAAAAAAAAAAGGGGCAGATTTTAGTCAAGGATGGATTAAGAAGAAATCAAATTTACTCACGGGCAGGGGACAGAGTTTTCCGTTGACCTTGACAAATAAATTAGGAGGGAAATAATCTTCCTGGGGACAGCTGGTTTCACACAAACAGAACCTAGGAAGCAGGAGGGAGAAAGGGGCACGTTGAGGGGTGACACCTGCAGAAAACAGCAGCCAAAATTCCCTTGGGAATGGGGGAAAAAAAAATGGTTCCTCCAGCAGGATGGATTGCTGGTTGGCAAACAGCAGCAGGTACCAGCCCTGTGTGAGCTTCAAACTCTCTACATGGTGAAAGGGAGGGAAGAAACAAGGCTAAAAAAAATGCCATGAGACTTAAAAAGGACTTAAACCAACAGCAAAGGGGATTTCTCTGCTCTAACTGCATCCCAGGAAGGGCACAAGTTGGTGTTTGGCTCCAGGCTCAGCACCCCCAGCTGCTCCTCCCCACACTTGGTCTCTAGACCCTTCCCCAGCAGCTTCGTTGCCCTTCTCTGGCCACTCTCCAACCCCTCGAGGTCCTTCTGGGAGGGAGGGGCCCAAAACTGCCCCCAGGATTCGAGGGGTGCTTCACAACTAAACCCCTGAACTCCTCCTGGCTTTGTTCTGAGATTCTACAGCAGCGACTCCGCCCCTTTGCCAACCTCAAAACCCCCAAACCAACCTTTTTTTAACCCAAACAAGGGTTGAATGTTGAGCAGGAGCCTCCTCAGCACCCGTGGGAGGTGCTTCAAGCACCACCAAGTTCAGGAAGACTCTTGTGGCTCAGAGCTCGTTGGCATCAGGGCTTAGAAGGTGGCACCAAACGTTTCAAAAGCCCATTTCCAACCCGAGCAAAGCCCAAATTTGCCCAAATCAAGGGGAAATGGAAATCCTCAGGGAGCAGGATTTCAAGGATTCAGCCTAAAAAATGCTTACCTTAATTGCACCTGGATGGTGTAATCACATTTGGCACCTGGTAAGAGATCTCTGTGATGGAAATAAAACAGGTTTGAAGGGGGTTAGTGGCATTTCCCAGAGTTACAGCCACAACAGGGCCCATTTTTTTGTTGTTACACCAAAAGTGAGTTGTACTCTGGATCAAACCACTGCAGCTGGGTTGTAAAAACAGGGAATTCCTGTCAGAACTAGGAGGGGAAATGTCCCAAAAAAAGCACAAAGCCAAAAGCCATCAGAGAGGAGAGAGAGTGGTGAGAAAAGGAGAACATCCACCTCAAGGATTTTGGCTCCTGCTGAGTTTTTGGGAATCAAACACCAACCACAGGGTTGTGTCTGTAGGTCATCCTAAATTTGGGGCTAAACTAGCAGGTTTTTATCCCAGCTGCTCTGTTTTGTTTCCTCCACACAGTCACTCCACCCCCCATGAGGCAGGTCCTCGATGGCTGCACGCTGCTGAGGTCACAACTCCCCTTTTCCACACCCAATTTGGGGGGTTTTAGGGGGGTTTTATCCCCCCCCCCACTGCACTGGAGCTCAGAAGTGTGAGTTGTTCCACAGGCAGCTCTTCCCCCTAAGTGTGAATCATCCTTTCAGATTCTGCTCTTCCTCCTCCATGTGAATCATCACTTCAGACTCAGCTCTTCCTCCTGAGCACAAATGGTTTCAGACACAGCTCTTCTCCCTGCACCCTTTCAGATCCA
>NW_008582308.1:0-244 GCF_000691845.1 Merops nubicus | reverse complement strand
GGCCGATGGAGACATCAAAATGGCCATGAGGGAACTCAAAATGGCGGTGGGGGTCTCAAAATGGCCGTGAGGGAACTCAAAATGGCTGTGGGGACATCAGCGTGGGGTGTGGAGAACTCAAGGTTGGTCATAAGGACCTCAATGTGGTCATGGGGACCTCAAGGTTGGTCCAGGGTAACTCAGGGCAGGTCATGAGGACCTCAAGGAGGCCCATGGAGACCTCAAAATGGCCATGAGGGAACTC
>NW_008582307.1:25292-30686 GCF_000691845.1 Merops nubicus | reverse complement strand
CTCGGAGCTCCCGTGCAGACGGGATGTGTCGGTAACTGGGCTGCGGGCAGTCGGGGCCGTTAGATGTGCTCGCCAGCCTTGGCACGGGCCCTGGACGGTGCGCAGCTAGGAGGGAGGTGAACTTTCGGTCCCAAAGAGGGACGCTGTCGGTGTGGGGAGATGCTTCACTAGGGCACCAGCCAAGTACCGGAGCTCAGGGACCGGGTCTGTTGCCGCGTGGGATGGATGGATGCACGTGGGGAATGCTGCTGTCAGCCACACCAGGGGCTGTTTCCAGTGGTCTGGTTTGTCTGCAGCTAGGGAGAGTTTAGCTTAACCAGATGTATGTAAACTGATGCTTCTCCTCAACAGTCAAATTCTGTTATAGCCCCATCCTGGGAGGTGTCACAGCTAGCAATGCAGTAGATGATAAATTTTCCCATAAGAATTAGGTGAGGTTACATGTGCACAGAGTTATGAAATGCACACGTGATGCAGAAGACTGGAGAGTAGGAGTATTTTTTTTTTTTGGGTAATTTTTAGCAGTCTTCTTTAAAGAAATAATCACCACCCTGAAAGACTTTTACCCCTTCATCTATGAGATCCAGCATAAGTCTAACGTAAGTGTTCTTGGAGCCTCTTTCAAGCTGACTGTGTTCCCCCCAGTGCCATCATCTTCCTCGGTGATTCAAGACAGATCAAGTCTGTCTAGACTGAAAGGTGGAGGATGGGGTGATGAGCAGAGCAGGGTGGTAAAACAGTCAGCAGCACAGCTCTGAAACAATGGCTAGAGGAGCCACAGAGTGTTTTTTAGGTATGAATTCTGTAATCGTTGCTGTGTGGGAATACTGTTGCTGTGATGGTGAATTTCTGCTTACTGACTCCACTCTCCTGTGCAGCTGAACGAGCTGGTGGTGGGAGACACCAGTGGGAAGCTCTATGTCTACAAGAACGACGACAGGAAGCCCTGGGCTGTGCGGTCCTGCCAAGGAATGGTCAGTTCTTGACTACACGTCTAGGTGGCTAGGCCTGGTGGTGTATGTGCAGCCAGCTGACCACTGCCTGGCAGGGTGTAGGCCAGGGGGGAGTGGCAGCCACGGCTGGCCCTGGTGCCTCTCCTGCAGCTGTGCAGGACCCTGTGCTTGCCCACAGCCAGCCCCAGGGGCTGCAGTCGATGGCAAAGTGCTGGACAAACACTGGGCTTCTGTCCCCCCTTCACCCCGCTCCTCTGTACTGTGAATTTTGCCCTAGGGCTCGGGGCAGTTGTGTGGCAGATGTGTTTCTGTTCCTGACTCTGCTCACTTTGTCCTTGAAAAGGCTGTTTTGAGTTCAGGAGATGGTCTGGGGGGTCGGGCAGAGGCTTAGCTCAGAGAGCTGTTTTGGGTTGCCTTCTCTCATGTCATGTGGCCTTTTCCCTTGCAGCTCACATGTGTTGGCGTGGGAGATGTATGCAATAAAGGAAAGGTGAGAGCAGCCAGACTGCCCAGCCGTGTCTGTGGGGCATGTGGGAGATCTTTGGAAATAAGGGTCATGTCATGTCCTGGGTGTGGAGGAGGGCAGGTTGCAGGTGCTTTCTGTCCAGGATCTGCCCTTGCTCCTGCTTTTAGCACTGCTGTTTTATAACAGTTCTGTTCACACGTCACCCATATCTGTCCCTGTGCATTTCCATGAGTGAGGCAATCCACCCTGTCTCCAGAAAGCACTGCTGAGTTCCCTGTCCACTGGGTGAGCACCACAAGGCTTTGGGGCTTTGAGGGCTGCTCCTTTCCCACAGTGGCTTTTGCCCTGCTCTGTGCTGGTCCCTGCTGTGGGACGTGGCCCTTCTGCCACTTGGCTTTGTCATCCAAACAAGGCTGAGCCACAGAGTAGCCTAGACTCCCAAGAAATCCCACTAGCTCTAATATGACTCCCTTTGTTGGGTTGCTATCTCTGGAGGTTAAGCCAGGACCAATGAGTCCAAAAGTCCCATTTTAGGCACCCTGCCTAAAGTACTGCAGCTCAGTGTGCTCCAGTGAGCATTGGAAAGCTGCACAGTGTTTGGGGATTGCAGGCCAGTATCCTGGTCTGCCAAGAATGAGCAAGAATGATCAGACCCTGCAGTACCTGAGGAGTTTGGATGCCAGCAAAAAACTTGCTGGTGTTGCCTCTGTAGTGGTTACTGATCTGGATGGTCCTACCCTTGTATCTGCCTTCTCCCTGCTGTGGGACAGTTTCTGCAGTTTCTCAAAGAGGAAGGATCAAAAGGGTTTGGTTTTGGTTGTTTTCCCTTTTAGAATCTTGTGGTGGCAGTGAGTGCAGAGGGCTGGTTCCATCTCTTTGACCTGACTTCTTCAGCTTCAAAACACCCAGATGCTTCGGGGCACCACGATCTGGCAGCAGCAGAAGAGCAGAAGCCAGTGTTCAAGCAGCACATCCCTGCAAACACCAAGGTCATGCTGATCAGTGACATTGGTGAGCTGTGAACTTGGTGTGGGAGTTTGTGCCTATGAAGTGGCAGGGGAGAGAGAGGAATAGTGTGTGGGACTCAGAGGAGGAACTGCCTGTCTCTGAAATGGATGCTCTAACCAGAGCCAAGTCACGGAGGAGAGGCAAGAGTGCCAGGAGTGTTCCCCAAGGGCAAGCTCTCATTGCAGGACTGGGGCCCTAAGGGGTGCTACCTGTTGGAAATGAGCACGCTGTTTTCTGAATGTTTGGGCTCTTGGGGCTCTGAAAACCTGAGAGAAACCACCTGTTTTCTTTGTATTCCCTGCAGATGGAGATGGGAAGTGTGAGTTGGTGGTGGGTTACACTGACAGGGTGGTGCGTGCCTTCCGCTGGGAGGACCTGTCAGAGAATCCAGAGCCCTAAGGGGTGCTACCTGTTGGAAATGAGCACGCTGTTTTCTGAATGTTTGGGCTCTTGGGGCTCTGAAAACCTGAGAGAAACCACCTGTTTTCTTTGTATTCCCTGCAGATGGAGATGGGAAGTGTGAGTTGGTGGTGGGTTACACTGACAGGGTGGTGCGTGCCTTCCGCTGGGAGGACCTGTCAGAGAATCCAGACCATATCTCTGGGCAGCTGCTCCTGTTTAATGGCTGCTAGAAGGTCAGGTAAGGAAACTGGATGTCTAGTGTTGTTAAGTGGCTTATGGTAGAGAGACACAACCTCTTCCTGTAACTTGGACATCTTGCTTCTGGCTGAATTTGTTGAGCCCTTGCTCAGCTCTAGCAGCAGATCTGGCATGTTCAAGCTGAGGCACAAGGAGCACGGTGAACCCTCCTGAGGAGCCCCATGTTCTCAGCTGCACTGTACCCTTGTTTCCCCTGCCAGTGCAGGTGGACAGCCTCTCTGTCAACCCAGGCCCTGACGGCTCTCCAGAGATGATGGTGTCTCAGCCAGGCTGTGGCTACGCCGTGCTGCTCTGCACCTGGGACTCTGAGCAGCAGGCCCCTGCCGAGGGAGGAGACAGCCCTGCCCCGAGCAGGTGAGGGGGGACAGGCATCCCATGGAGCCTTGACAGCCCTGCCCCGAGCAGGTGAGGGGGTTAGGGAGGGGACAGGCATCCCATGGAGCCTCGACAGCCCTGCCCCGAGCAGGTGAGGGGGGACAGGCATCCCGTGGAGCCTCAACAGCCCTGCCCCGAGCAGGTGAGGGGGTTAGGGAGGGGACAGGCATCCCGTGGAGCCTCGACAGCCCTGCCCTGAGCAGGTGAGGGGGTTAGGGAGGGGACAGGCATCCCGTGGAGCCCTGGGGGCAGCGCTGTGCCAGCATGTGGGGGTGGGGGTGCTGGTGCTCTGCCTTGTGCCAGTGGCTGCTGTGCTGCTGGCAGTTTGGGACTTAAACCCTCCTGCACCCTAGTGTCCATGAGCACTCTTCATGTCTCTGTCACAAAGGTGATTGCTGCTTTCCTTGTGTCCCACTCTCCTCTCCTTGGGTTGAGCAAGGAGAGTGGCAGAATCGGCTCGCTGAGGGGGGCAGTACTGGGGCTGAGGCAGAGCAAGGAGGGAGTTAGATCTCCAGAAAAGAGTAACAGACAGTGGGGGACCTGCTGGGAAAGGGTAGCAGCTGAAGGGCTGGGCCGAGCCCAGGTGGTCTGAAACACAGGATGACACTGGGTTCATTCAGTGGGTTCTTTCAGGTGGGGTAGTTGGAGGTTTTCCTGTGAGACCCCTGGCAGCCAGTGCTCTAAATCACAACCAGAGCAATTGGGATGAGCAATGAAGTTGTTGTCCTTAGCAATGGAGGGACCCTTGTGGGGAATTCAGGTGCTTCTGTGGTGTTCTGTGGGACTTCAGAGCAGACCCAGGAAGCTGGAGCTGGAGGGGAGCTAGGCAAGTCTTCCTGGTGTCTTGGAGCCCGCAGTGGAACGTTGCCCTCCTCACAAGCAGCCAGGCCCAGGCCTGATCTCTGGCCAGCCCATTTAACCCTGGGCAGATGCCTTCTGCATAAAAAGCAGCCAGGCTTACATGACAGTAGTTATTAAGATTGTCTGTTTTTTACTTGATCAGAGTACATGTTTTTTGAGCTTTTTCCAGTTTTCTGATGCATCAAATCAGATGTTTTTTTTAAACATCAGTGAGTTCTCTTCACACCTGGGGTAGCACGGGTTCTTTTCCTTGGGCTGTGTTGTTAAAGGGGCTGAGCTGTGCACAGCCTCCCGGTCGCTGGCTCTGCAGACCCGTGGAGCAGACAGCCCAGGCTGCCCTGGCCCCGTGCCCAGCCCTGAGCTGTGCCCCCTGTGCCCTGCAGTGAGGGGCCAGCCCGGGACGTCGTCCTGCACCAGACCTCGGGGCGCATCCACAACAAGAACGTCTCCACTCACCTCATCGGGAGCATCGGCCGGGGTGAGTCCTCAGGAGCTGGGGCTTTGCTGCAGCAGTTGTCCTGGAGTTTGCCAGCCTGGTGTGGAATCCCGTTTCCTGGGGCTGAGAAGTAACAGTGGAGGGCAGCTGCAGGAACAGGGAACCCAGCTTCTGTTAGCCAGCTCCCAAAGAAAGACAGCTGCATACTTGCATTTGAACCTCCCTGGGTAGCTCTTGCTCTCCACCTAGCACAGCAGCTTCTCTGCAGCTTCCAGGGGCCTGCATTTGGTCACCCTGCGTGGCTGCCATGCCTTGCTCCTGCAGGTGTCCTTGGTCTTTGCTTTTGCATGGCTGCAGCTGATGTCCTCTTCTTATTCCCTACATGCAGCTTTTCCTTTCCACAACCTCACTTTTCGTCTTATTTTTGTGCTTTTCAGCATTTCATTCCTAGCAGCTCTGTCCTGCTCTCCCTGCCCTTGTGAGTCCCAACCCCTCTGGAGCTGCTTCTGTAGTTTGTTTATACCACTGTCCTTTCAGTGTGTTCTGTTCAGCTGCCAGCTCCCCTCAGCCCTGGCCCGCTGCTGTTGTGGCCAGACCTTTCTTACATGCTGCCACTGCTTCCCTTACATAAGTTT
>NW_008582307.1:22618-25261 GCF_000691845.1 Merops nubicus | reverse complement strand
CGGCCTGGTCCCCCTGCTGAACCCTGTTCTGGTACCTTTAGAGTAAGCAGCTTTCGCTCTCCCTCGGAGCATGTGGGCATAATAGAAGGCAGAAAATTCCCAGTGCAGATCACTTTCTCTTGTCTGCAGCTGTCTGGAATCCAGCTGCATTTGCTCTCTCCAAGTATTCCCCCCTGCAGAGCTATCTGAGAACAGTTTCAGCTCTCCAACAGAACTGGAGCTGGGGAAGAAGAGCAATCCACTGGAGCTGCTCCACTTCCCTTTCCCCAGAGTTCTCTCCCTCCTCAGTTCCTAAGCTTGTCACATTTTTAGCATCTCCCGTGCTGCTATGAGCAACATGGCCAGCTGAGCATGAAATCAATTATTTCCCTGTGTACATCTAATGAGGAGTGTCTGAAAAACAAAGGCATGCAGAAAAGATGGTGAAAGGCCCACTGGTGCTGGAGCCTCTGTAAGGGCACTGCTGAGCAGTTTGTGAGGGGAACCCAGCAGATCTTTTGGATCGGAGCCTCTCTGGATGAGCAGCTAGGGGCAGCTGGCTGCTTTAAGCTGACCTTTGGCAGTAGGGTAGGTCTGTGTTCTGGGAGTGTGCAGCTGTGGGATACAGCTCCAGCTTCCCTGCCAAGTGTGGTACAGCTTTCAAAACCTGACCTCACATGTTTTTTCTGGCTGGTAGCTAGGAGTGTATTGAAGGGCTGGAGCAGCCTGGTGGTCAGGGGAGTCTGCTCTTTAGATACAGCCTCATGTTTGTCAGTGCAGTCCTGCACACAGTGATACACAGGCTTTGGGAGGGATAGTGCTTGCTGGATCAGCATAGCCCAGGAAAGCCAGGGCTGAGTGTGCATGAAGGCACATGTCTAATCTGCTCATGAAGCAAGGGCTCTCCAGCATCTGGCCACTGTTTGCTGGGAGAGGCTCACAAGTTCTGCTCAGTTTTGCTGTAGCAAAAACAATAGTGTTGGTAGCATCATCTCTGCAGACTCGTTCAGGACTTACCATGGAGGTGCTTTTGTGCTTTGTCCTTCTGGCAGGACCTCTCTCTCCTTTTAACCTTGCACCTTCCCAGAGCAGCCAAAGGCCATGTCCCTGTCTGTGAAAGAAACGGGGAGAGCACAGCTGTAACTCTTGTTTGGCTGCAGCTCTTCCTCACGTTGTCCCCTGTGGTGGTGCTGCCTGGGCTTGTGGATTTGAGGAGCCTGGGCAGGGTGAGGTGCAGGTCAGTGAAGTCAGAACTGCTGTGGACTGTGAGTACCTGTGTGGTACAGACAGAGTCCTGGGAGCCAGCAGGACCTGCACGCTTCTGTTGGTACAAACCCAAGATGTTGGGGTTTGAGGTGCCAGTGCCCTACAGTAAAAGCCACCATGAAGTATGATTGGCTGCAAGAATCTGCAGATATCTGCTAAGCAAAGTGTCAAGGCTGAGCAAAAAATGAAGTGGGATGGATCAGATTGGTTTGGATCTCTGGATTTTTTCAGGAGGGAGGGGACCATGCTCATGAAGTGGCACCAACTCTTGTAATGCTTTTCTGCACTTACAGGCTGCTCCAGTGAGAAAAATGGCTCTGGTCTTTTTGCCCTCTGTACTCTGGATGGTAAGTCCTGGAGGAAGGTCTGTGGGGTGGCCAAGGCTCACCACTAATTCAGAGCAGGGAGCCAGGGGCTTGGTGCCCTTGGGTTTGAAAGAAGGGGGAGCTGGGCCTCAGAAACACTGCCTGGGTCAGATCAGAATTTGGCTCAAAGACTTCTTTTGCTCAGATATTTTATATGAAGGCAGGAAAGCTAAGACAGGAGCCAAAATAAGAGTTGTCACTGTGAGCAGGTCTCCCATAAACAAGGTGTGTGATAACATGCTTGTATCTGAGCATATGATGAAATATTAAAGCTCACCCTGTTTTTCTGTTCCCCACTGAACTGAGTCTGATACTGCACAGGCTTGCCCCTCCAGGAGACCTGTTCTCTGTCTTTGTCTGCTACTGGTATCTGCCTTTATCCCCTGTACAGTCTGTTCATCTGTGAATTTCAGTGTATGGTCCTGTGGGAGCAGAAGTACTGGAGCCATGCTGCAGCAAGTGGCCAGGAAAAGAGGCTGGCTCACTGGCCCAAAGGCACACTGAAAGCCCTGGGTGGAGAGTGGGACTACAGCTTCCAGCTGCTGACTCCTAAGTTGCTAGCTAGCCCAGTGGTCAAAAACTGTTTGAGATGCCTGTTCAACAGTGCTGTTCATACAGCCAAGAGCACCTCAGCCACAGCAGAGATGTGTGCTTGTGCTTGAAGGGACTTGGGCTTGTTCCAAAAGCAGTAACAGAAGTGGATGCTGGAACTTGGGTTTTGGTAGAGGGGAATGGGCTCAGACAGGCCTGGAGCCATGTTCTGCTGTGCCCCTGCCTGAGCAGTGACAGCACAGGCTATGGCAGGCTGGATCTAAGGAGCTGAATGCAGGGTTTCTGCCCAGACATCAGCAGTGTGGGGGTGCACAGCAAAGCTGTGCTTCTCTCTGCCCAGCCAGGCAGCCTGGGCTGTTTGGGCCAGATGTGTACCTGCCCTGTGGTGTCCTGCCAGGGAGTTTCTGATTATTCTTTGGACCTGAACTCTGAAGCTCCTGCATCCTGTCTCACTGTGGTTCACACTCCACCCACCCCCCCA
>NW_008582307.1:6556-22596 GCF_000691845.1 Merops nubicus | reverse complement strand
GAAGTGTGCCCCTGCTATTGGCCAGCCAGCTCTCAGCTGGTGCCTGTCAGCATGCTGCCCTGAGATCACATTACTGGTGGGACACAGTGAAAAGCAGCTAGTTTACTGTCTCAGGTGAGATCTATTGATGTACTGTATTCCGGGAGCCTAATTTGGGCAGTTTTCTTCTAGTCTTACAGCACAGTGCAATTAGCAGAGCTCCTGCCCTTTTCTCTGTGTTTCCAGTTCCTGATGACTGTTACCAGGTCTGTCAGCTGCATCAGGCAGTTCTAAGGTAATGGGCTGTTGTCCTTCCCAGAACTGGGACTCTGGTATCTCCTGTCAGCTGAGCCTGTGCCACCAGCCCAACCTAGGCCTGCAGACCCTAAGTGTTGAGAGTGCAGGGCCCAGTGCTGGCAAACGTCTTGCTCCCTTTTAATATTTTGAAGACAATCTTTATTTTTCCCCCCCTTCAGGGACACTGAAGCTGATGGAGGGAGCAGACAAGCTGCTCTGGTCTGTGCAGGTTGATCACCAGCTCTTCGCTCTGGAAAAACTGGATGTTACTGTGAGTGTCTGTGAACAGGACAGGAGGGAGGAAGACAGAAACTCAGCATGGCTTTGTCTGTGTGGGTTTAGGAAGGGCAGGGGGTGTAAGACTGGGCTGGGCTTGTCTCAGGGTGACCTGCAGAGTGCTCTGGCTGTGCTGGGGCATTCTGCGCTCACGTCTGCCTGCCTGCAAAAGGCTCGAGCTGTGTCCTGTCTGACCTGCTGAGCCCAGCACTCTGCTGTGAACTTTTTCATCCCCCAGCTGCTCTTTTCTCTTATGGCCAAGTTGGGTGGGTTTGCACACTGCTCACACCCCAGCTGATACTTGAGATGATGGTTTCCTAGTGCAGGGACTGGACAGGCCCAGGATGTCCGGACGAGGCGTCCAACAGTGGCGTCTTGTTCAGCTCTTGGTGTTCTGTCTCTGGACGAGCAGGAGAGACTCCTGACTGCCTCTGGGGGTAGCTGTCTGTGCTGATGACACCTTGTGGTTCCTGCAGGGCAACGGGCAGGAGGAGGTGGTGGCCTGTGCCTGGGATGGGCAGACGTACATCATCGACCACAGCCGGACCGTCGCCAGGTTTCAGGCGGACGAGAATGTCAGTGCCTTCTGTGCAGGTGGGAGCCTGGCAGCAGAGCCTGCCCCCACAGCCCTTCCCCCAGAGCTGCTGCTCCCCTCGGGGAGACCTGGCATCCTTTGCCCATCTGCAGTGGTGGGTAACTGCCCTCTGAGCACACTGCAGGAGGCCCATCTTGTCTTTCCTCCTGTGGCATCTGGGAGAAGCAGGGGTGAAAGGAGGTGGTCCTGAGCTCTGTCTGTGATGGTTTGGGTTTTTTTTTCCCTGTTGTTTTTGAAAGTGCTGCAGTGGTTTCTTGTCTTTCCCACTGCTTTTTTAATTTGCAGACTTCTAAGCTATTCTCAAGTGGAGCTCTACAAACCAGCCTGAGCATTGTCTGACTCAGTCCCCTCTCTCAGGTCTGCAAGAAGCAGCTTGCAAACCACTGAGCTCCATGCATTAAAAACAGTCTAGAGACACCTTCTAGAATTGTGTTAAAGGGACTTGATATACCCAGATCAGTGTCTGTGCCCCTTACCTGGGGTACTCATTGCTTTGGTACTTTGTCAAGAGAAGTTATTGACTTGCTTTCTCTGTCCTTTTAGAAGTGGTCAGATCTCCACATCTTTGCTTTCCGCAGGCCTCTATGCATGCAAAGGAGGAAGCAACAGCCCCTGCCTTGTTTATGTCAGCTTCAATCAGAAGATCTACATCTACTGGGATGTGCAGCTGGAGAGAATGGAGTCCACCAACCTGCTGAAAATACTGGACTGTGACCCAGAGTTCGGGCACCTCCTGCGGCAGCTGGGCGTGGGTGAGTGCAGACAGGATGAGGGATGTACAGGGGAAAGGGGAAGGTGCTGCTGGCACGTGTCGTGCTGGTGATGAGTTCCAGGTGCTTCCTCAGGGAGAAGAGCTTTTCATACTGCCTGTTAAGAATCCCTAACAACTGTCTTTCTCTCTTTTCCTCAGACAGAGATGATGTTTCTGCTGTCAAAGAGCTGATTCACAAAACACTGTATTTCCCTGAGAGCAGCTCCTCACAAAGTCAGGACCACACTGGAACAGACTCCTCTGCCCACAGCAGTGTCATGCAGAGCCCCTTGTAACAATTCTTTGGAGGCTGACATCCTTAATACTGGCACAGACTCCTACCCACTGAAACTGGGCATCTGATGAAGATGAGACTGTTTCCTTCCCATCTCAGTCAAAGCTTCCAGCCAGTAAAGGGTGTACAGGCTGGGTTCTTCTGAGGGGGGTGCTTGGTTGTAGGCTTGAGTGAAGGTGATGGGTTGATTTTCTTTCAGCTGAGGAAGCTACCAGAACAGCAGGAGTCCAGGGTCCTGCTCATGGGCCTCCCATTGCCAGTTTCCCTGTTCTCTGCTAGCTCAAGCACTTTATGGGGGAGCACTGAGGACAGAGATGGAGAGCAGAGCTGAGTTCAGTCTCTGGTTTGGCCTGTGCTTACAACTGCTCTAGTGATCACTTCTGAGTTCTTAGCAGGATCCCAGTGCAGTAACTGCACGGGGGAGTTGAGGTAGGGAGGAGCCAAGGGCCTTCTCTGCCATTTAGGTGTGGTTTTAAGGTGGGCCCATGCACTGTTTGCCTTTGCTCTGCTGCTGCTTTTCTGCCAAGCAGTTTCTCACAGACCACCTCCTGCTCTGAGGAGCTGGAGACGTGCATGAGAAGAAACAGAACTTGCCCTGGTAAGGTGCTGAGGCTGCAAGCACCTCAGCTGTCCTGAAGAGGCATTGCTCTGGTTGGGCAGTGAGATCCCAGGGGTGGCTGTGCCCACGTGGAGCAGCTGTGCAGTGGGCAGCAGGAGCAGCCTGTCTCAGGGGTTCTGTAACAGGCAGTGGCAATGCCATGCTGCCCTCGTGCTCTGAGGAGTGCCACTCTGTTTCAGGTCCTGCACAGCTGAAGGAGGTGGGCTGGACATGATGTTCCATTTGGTGGTATGTAGCATCCTGAACAAGCCATTGCTCCCCAGGCAGGGCTCTTCCCACGTGCTGCTGATGTTCTGCTTTTCCCCACTGCAGCTTGGCCCTTGCCTGACTCTTCTTAAACAGGAGCAGGAGGCTCAGCTCCTGTTTTGCATCTGTCTGACTGGTGTGATGTTTTACTGGACATGCATAATGGATGGAGCTGCCCCTTCCCCCTTGGGGCAGCCTGAGAGGGTGGCATCCCAGTCAGAGCAAATGTAATTCAGAGACTTTCTTAAGCAAATAGTAACATTCAAAGGTCCTGCAGGCTGTTGAAAACCTCTTGTGCTGTGTCCTGCAAAACACCCAAGGGCAGCCCTAACTGGGAGAAAACTTTGCATAGAGGAAGAGTGTCTTGCCTTGGGTCAAAAGGACTGTTCCTGGAGTATCCCCATGAGGTGGAAGGGCAGGGTCTCCACATAATAAGCTGTAGCTCTTTGCCATTTCCATCCATAGATTCCCATAAGCTCTGGGGAGGACAGCTGCTGTCCTCTGGTGGCAGTTTCATGGAGCAGTGGAATCCTATGGCCTGCTTTGTACCAGCTAGCACTCCTCTTGCTCCTCAGGGCACTCTGCTGACGCTGTAACTACTGTGGAAGTTTCTCTCCTTTTTAATGACCTTACTGAGAACCCTTTTTAAATGTGCCCCTGTTCTGCCAAGTGCTTGTACAACTGGACCCCTCAGGCAGGAGCTCTCAAGGCATAATGGTGTTTTACTGGCAGATGTTCAGAGCAGCAGGGCTTGTCAGCTCTGGAGAGCTGGTAGTGTAGGGACCATCTACTGATGGGCTAAAGCAAGGAGTGGTCTTGAAGCTGGTCAGCTCTGGACTGTAGCCTCAAGAAGCTGTCAGCCCTCAGGATGGTGAGATGTTGGAGTGACCCCTTGGGCTCTCCTCAGTCTCGTAGTCCTTTCCTAGCAAGGATGAGTCCTGGGTCTTTTAACCAGAGCACAGTATATTGGTTTCTTGCTGCTTCCAGGTTTCTGTTTTGCAAAACCTAAAGCTGCTCTGCCCATTACCAGAACAAGTGAAGATTCTCTCTTCTCAGGTGAAGCAGTAGCAGTCACTATCTTATCTCCTCCCCTTGGGGCCCAGCTGAGTTGGGGAGAGGTGAATGTCCCTGGAGGTGTGGTGAGCAGTTCTGACTCCCTGTATTCTGGAATGCTCACTGCTTAGCCCTGTTGCTGCCCCCTTTGAATCTAGCACTCCAGAATCAGTGGAACTGACATGAAGAGGGACCACAGGGCAGCAGGGCTCTGCAGAGCAGCCTCCAGAATCCTATGGCAGAAATGGGGTTACAGCAGTGTCCGTGTGTGTTGGTGTGTGCTGCTCTTCCATTCTGAACACAGGGCTCCTGCTCCTTTGCTTTAGGTGGGGTATTTTCTCTTCTTGCTGCTCCCTAATCCTGTGGCTTCTGCCTCCCCTGCCTGGGACAAATCCAGGGTGGTTACAAGCAACAGAGAACAGCAGTGCCCAGGTTTTCAGTCCTGGCTTGTGCAGCCTGGCCCGTGTACTGATGGGCTCCTCTGCTCTGTGTGCTGAGAGCTGGAGCCTGCCACAGGCTGTGCCTGCCCTGGTCCCACCCAGCACGTGCCCTGGTGACTGCAGTGTTCAGCAGTGCTCTCTGGACCCACTGCTGGAAGCTCAGATGTCCCTGGAGCTTTGCTTGGCTGGGGCTGGGCCAGGCTGAGCTGCCTGGTGGCTGGGTCCCACGGGTACTGCAGTGCTGTTGGTGCAGCTCCTTCCTGGGGCCTGGCAGAGCAGCACTGTGCACTCCCAACAGGACAGCTGTCTGCCCATGCCAAACAGACCTTTATTAGCACAAGCACGAGGAGGGTACAGATGGGGGTTGGTGTGCTGTACAGGCCAAATGATGCCCAAGGAAGGGAGGTCAAACTGATCTACTGTAGGACTGATAATTCTTGAGAAGAGACAGGGAAAAGGTAAAGGGGGAGGGATTACATCTTCCTAAGAACCATCTGTAAAAGAAAACGGAGCACACCCAGAGCTGGGCAGGGCAGGCTGTGCACCCTCACCCCCTCCCCTCCGTGCCCTGAGGGTGACATTGCTGTGGCTCTGCAGGCCTGGGCACGCTGTGGTGTGCAGAGCAGGGAGGAGATATGGACACCACCAATCCTCCGTTCCCCAAAACTCTTCATCTCTTAAAACCACTTGAGAGAGAAAATACTAATGCTTGAGGGCTTCCCCTGACAACTTTATACTGCTTGCAGCACATAATAACTTGCAGATGCATTTGGCTCCTGTACCCTTGTGCATAAAGGAAAATGAAAGTTGTCTACAGAATTAACTGGAATGTGTCTGGTTTGTGTGGCAAGGTTTTGGTAGTGGAGGGGCTACAGGGAGGGTTTCTGTAAGAGCTGCTGGAAGCTTCCCCCACATCTGATAGAGCAGCCAATGCCAGCTGGCTCCAGGATGGGCCTGCCACTGGCCCAGGACGAGCCCCTCAGTGATGGTGGTGGCACCTCTATGATAACGTGTCTAAGAAGGGGAAAATAAAAATAAAAATACACAAAACCAGGGAAACAACAGCAGTGGAGAGAGGAGTGGAGAATATGTGAGAGAAACAACTCTGCAGACACCAAGGTCAGTGGAGGAGAAGGAGGAGGAGGAAGAGGAGGAGGAGATGTTCCAGGTGCCAGAGCAGGGATTTCCCTGCAGCTCGTGGTGAAGAGCATGGAGGGGCAGGTTGTGCCCTGCAGCCCATAGAGGACCCTGTGGTGGAGCAGGTGGATGTGCCTGAAGGAGGCTGTGATGCTATGGGGAGCCTGTGGTGGGGCAGGGTCCTGGCAGGGTTGTGACCCTGTGGGGAACCCACGCTGGAGCACTCTGGTGCTGAATGCCTCCACCCCACGGGAGGCACTGCCCTGGAGCAGTTCTCTGGAGAAGTTCAGGGGGGACTGTCTGACATGGGAGGAAGCCCACGCCAGAGCAGGTAAGAGTGTGAGGAGTCACTGCCCTGAGGAGGAAGGAGCAGCAGAAACAATGTGTGAGCATTAACCACACGCTCCACTCCCTGTCCCCATCCACTCTGTGCAGTAGGAGGAGGTGGAGAAAGTGGGAGAAAACATCTGTGGATGGCACAGGCCTCCTCAGTTCCTTGACTCCCCTGCTAGCAGAGAAAGGAGGAGCAGGGCTCAGGGAATGTGCATGGCTGGAGCTCCCACTCCATTGGAAACCAAGAGCCCAAGCTCATGGAAGTGGTCCCAGTTCTGGCTTGGGCAGAGCGTGTGCTCTTGGGATGGGTTTGCCCCTTGCTGCCCACAGGCAGGTCCAGTCGTGTACCTCACACCCAGCTGGTAACACCCCCCTGCTCCCAGGGCTCCCGGGGACAGTCCCTGCACTCCACCACTGCTGTACCCCTCCTGCTGGGCAGGAGCTGACTGCCAGGACAGTGCAGAGATGTCCCTGGCACAGGAACGTTCTGTGGTCTGCACTGAAGGGATGGGCCCCGTGCTGAGGAGCCAGCCCAGCGTTGGGCACTCACAGGAGGTGCCACTTTCTGCCCTGAGGTAGCAGTTTGTACTGAATTTTGACTTGCCATATGAAAGCATTAGCAGTTTGTGATCTCCAGTGGAAAGATCTATAGATAGCTCTTCCCTTCCACTGTCCCACAGAAGCAACAGAGGTGACTGGCAGTAGGGGTAGGGAGGTGTGGCTGTGTAGCAGGCTCTTCCTAAAGGAACTGCAACTGAGACTGTCTTCAGCCCTGCCAGCCCACTGAAAACCCAACCTGCTGGGCTCCTAGCACAGGGGACTTAAAATCACCATGTGTGCAGATGGAGTTAGGTTTGTTTCTTTGAGATGTTTTCAGTCCTGTGCTATAACCACACCTTTTAAAGCCAGGATTTCTGTCCTTCACTATGGAAGCAGGGAGTCCCACGTGATGACACGAAAATGCTGGTTGAGAAAACAGCACTTTGGACAAGAATTCAGAATACAAGTGCTAAGGTCAGTAACAACATGGCCCTTAATGCCAGCAGGGGGTTAAAATCACCATGTGTGCAGATGGAGTTAGGTTTGTTTCTTTGAGATGTTTTCAGTCCTGTGCTATAACCACACCTTTTAAAGCCAGGATTTCTGTCCTTCACTATGGAAGCAGTGAGTCCCATGTGATGACACAAAAATGCTGGTTAAGAAAACCACTTTGGGCAGGAATTCAGAATACAAGTGCTCAGGTCAGTAACAACATGGCCCTTAATGCCAGGGAGCCCTGTTTGAGGAGGAGGAAATGGGGTGCTGTAGGACAGGACTGTGATCTGGGGAGAGCTGGTGAGGTGTCAGCCATGGTGTTGTGACCTGCCCTGCAGTTTTCATTTGGTAGGGGAATGGTTTTTTCTGTAAGCTCTGCCTACAACAGAGCTTGATGGGGAGGGTGCAGGATAACTGTGGGCAGCAGATTGCTGGGTGTCTGGCTGGAGGAGACCTGGCCTGTGTGGAGCTGCACGTTCAGTGGCGTGGCCAGGGGGATGAGAAGGGTGTTCCCTGCTCTGGAGCTGACTTCACAGCTGAAAAGAATTCTCACATGGTGATTTAGCACTTGCCTGGAAACCTCCCATGGAACTGGGGGTTAGGGTTCATGCTGAGGTTTAGGGTTAGTGTTGGGTTTAGTGATTAGTCTCAGGGTTAGTGTTGAACTCAGGGATAGTTAGGATTTGTTGTTAGAGTTTAGGATTAGGGTTTGGGATTGGGGTTAGGTTTTGAAGTTAGTGTTTGTAGTTGTTATGTTTAGGATTAGGTTTATGTTTTGGGGTTAGGGGGTTATGTTTAGATTTAGGGTGAGGGTTGGGACTAGTGTTTAGGATTAGGGGTTGGTTAGGGCCAGTGTTAGGGTTAGCATTAAGGTTTAGGGTTAAGACTAGTTTTAGGGGTTAGGTTTAGATTCCAGGTGACACACAGGATGGTTTAGTACAAGCCTGAAGTGTCATTCAGGACCCCTGGGTTTGAGCAGCCAGTCAGACATGCAGGTGACACAAATCCAGGAGGAATTACTGGTGCTTTGGAGGCAGGGTCCCTGAGCAGACGTGGGTCCTGCCAGAAATGAGGGAACTGTGGGTGTCATTCATGAAGTTCAGAGGCAGCAGTTCATGCAGCAGAACACTCAGGTGCACAAGTAGAAGAATGGAAAGAAGCCAAGGAACAGGTCAGAAGCTGCAAGACAGGATGACTGACAGCAGAGGTCACCAGCCCCATGCTGCCTGTAGGAGGACAGGTGCCAGTCACACCACGGGTAAGCTCCTCCCTGGTCACAGCAGTCGGGCTGCACTCTGCTGTCCTCAGCAGATGGCAAATTGCAGCACACAGCTTCTGCTTCAGGAAAGAACTGGCAGAAAAATAATCAGAAGTGCACACCCAAGTTCTGTGAGAAGCACAACAGAAGCAATGACTGCTTTGAAAAAAAGGGGGAGAGCAAGCAGGGCTTAATCCAGGAGGATGGGCCAGAAGGGAAGTCACAACATTCCAGGGGTGGGCAAAGGGACATTGTGCAGGGCTTGGGTAGGCAATCAGCAGTCGTGAGGCATGGATCAAGCCCTGACCTGGTGCATCTTTCCTGGAGATAGTAAAGAATAGACTATGTATTTATCATGGAGCTATGCTCCAGGATGTCAATAAATTAAACCAAAGAAAAACCAACCAATCCTCCAACAATGAAGTGGTTTAATGATCACCCTCTCATCCCAAGGGAGGTCACAGTTCTCTGGCCTGAGCTGACACCACAGCAAGTCTAGTTCTTGCTTCATGCAGGAGTAGCAAAGTTGATGGGCTGTAAGATGCCAGAACTTGAGGCTGCTGATGCATCTGTGTCCAACCACTAGATTTCAGGCTGAAAGAAAGGATCTGACAGAGCAGAAGACTCTGGATGCTGTAATTCATCACAGCTTTAAACTGAGTGGCAGGATCTCTCAGGATGCAGCAGGGGAGATAATAATGCAGCTCTAGCAGCTGGAGGGCAGAGGAGGTGCCTGGTCAGAGGAACAAGATGTGCAGGTCTGGTTACTACACCCAACACCAAGAGGTGATAAGCATTGCCACTCATATCATGCAGCTTGGTGGCCAAGGATGCAGTGCTAGAGCTCAGGCCCCTGTGAGTGTCCACTGTACCTCTGAGCATCTACACTCAGCATTTCTGCAAAGGTTTCTTAGAGTTAAGAACTTCAAAAGTGTTCCCAATGCAAGGTCTTTTTCCAATAAAATACTTCTGGTCTGGTCTGAGCCAGCAAAAAGTAACAAAATCCAGCTTCCTAGAGTTCAGGTGAGGGGGCACAGAGCCCTTCCCACAAAGAAATGGGAGTGGAGTCTGCCTGCACTGAGGCAAAGAGAAGGGAAACTCATGGCAATCTTTGGAGGCCTTTGGAGAAAGTGCTGTCCTGCTGTCCACAGAACAACTAGAGATTTTCACAGAGACTCTCCTGTCTACTACTGTAAAAATAAGAAGAGGAAGGTGAATTCAGTACATAAGCAGAAACTGGAGTGATTAGGGACAGATAAGATAGAAAAATAAGACCAAAATGCCCATTCAGCATGTGGGGACAAGCGAGAGGGTCCACTGAAAGGGGATCTCTGCAGGTGAGGCACTCCCAGCAACAACAGCTCCCAGCATCCATCTGCCTTTTCCTCACTCCCCAGTGAATGCCTCAGCAAGGTTGGGGCACGTGAGCCTCACCCTCATCTCTCAGGGCAGCATGTCTCCTCAGCCAGACAGGAGGGGTGCAGCCAGTCACTGACCAGGCTCCTCAGAGGCGTGTAGAAAAGGCAGCTCTTGACTCAGTGCTTTAAATCTCAGGACTCCTTCCTCCAGGTCGATGCAGCTCTAAAGAAGAGGAGAGCCAGTTACCTGCCAGCCACTCCAGATAGCAAATGTTATGATGTCCATGACTGGGGAGAACTTGGGCACCACCAAACAACCCCACCCTGAGTTTACAGAGCCCTTACAGCTGCCCTCCCTGCCCCACGTGCTCCTCAGCCCTTCAAAGGATGCCCCTCCAGAGCCTTCAGAGGGCCACTCCCCTCCCCTCCTCCTCTGAGCTGATGTCCTCTCAGCCCCAGCCCCATGCTTCCCCTGCCCTGTCAATCTGAGAGGTGGCTGCAGACCCTGGCAGGCAGCAGTAAGCTCCCTGCAGCCACGTTCTGAGCCACCCAGGACCAGGCCCAGCAGACAGGAGAGGGCTCCTGCACACAGGTCTAGCCTGTGTGGGACACTGGGTGGGATTACAGCTTCACTGGGCTCACAGCAAGGGCAGAGCATGTTCACATCAGCCTTCAGAGAGCAGCACAGACACGATCCATGGCATGCTGTAGCTTGCCTTGTCCCCTTTCAGTTCCCCCTTCCTGTCTGCAACTTGTATGCTCAGGAATACAGAGAGTGGGAGACGTGACACTGTCCTGTTGGGTGATTCCTCTCCTAAAACCTTCAGGAGGGAATCAGTGACTCAGAGCTCACTGCAGCCAGCCAGGCAGCTGAGCACCAAGCATTTCAAGCAGCACTCTGGAAGACCCAGACGTATTTCTGATGCTTACAGCAACCAAAGCTTTGAGAATTTCCTGACAGGAGCCCTGCAATAAGCAAGAAGCTGTTCCTTACCTTGAGAGACAGCAGAGTCTGGAGACCAATGCAAAACTCCAGCATTTCATCATCTGCAAAGAGAAGAGACTTCTCAGGCTTAAGCAACAGGACTGTGCCTCACAGAGCTCGTAGGTGTGGGTGCCAGCAGTGGAGAGATGAGTGTGCAGGAGAGCTCTGGACACCAGCTCCAAGCAGGGTCACAGGGGTCTCAGGTTTGTCACTTAGCACCTGAAGAGGACTGGGCATATGTGTGAGAGGTCTAAGAGCCACTGACTAGAATGACCTGGGTGTGATTAGATCTCCATGGTGAATTTAATCCTATGTAGGGTTACATAATACAAAAATGATCTATCTGCTAGACTCATAATTATCTGGCAAACTTCAGCCTGGTCTGGCCAGTGAGTAGGAGAAAACTTGCATCTGGGGAGACTCAAGGTCAGTGGCTAGGTAAGGGACCAGGGTTCTGAAGTGGATGTAAGACAGACCTAGAAACTGCTGAGGCTGTGAATACAGGTTTGCTTGTGAGCCTAGGGACAGGGACGTGTGAGCTCTGATCTGGGTCAGTGAGAGAGGGGGAGCAGGGGGGACCATTTCTGCTGGTGCTGACCTGAGAACTAGTCCAGGCACTGCTGTGTGTGTGCAGTGTGTGCCTGGCCTGGCTCTGTCCCTCCTGGATACAGGCTCAGCCCTGCCCCTCCCCAAACCTGCCTCTCAGAGCACACACAGCCAGCTGGGAGCAGCCTCCTGGGTCCGAGCCACCCGCCTGCACTTCAGAGGCAGGGAAGGAGTCCTCAGGAGTCAGGAACACCAGTAACCCCTCCCAGGTCTCCTGGATGCCTGCTTGGCCTGTCACCAGCAGCTGCATTTTATAATTCCTTTATAACAGAGCAAGAGTGCAGAGAGGAGAGGTGCAGCTGCAGCAGCTCTGCTCCTCCCAGGCAGCCTTTCCACACTGCAGCACAGTGCAGAGGGGCTCCTGGGCTAAATTCAGACTGCCCACGAAGGACAAGGGCAGGCAGAGGGGAAACCAGGGAAGAGGAGTGAGATGGAGTGTGGAAGAGGAGGAAGCTCTTTCTAGATAAGTAGGAAAGTGGGAAGAATGGTCATGAAAAGCTGAAGCAAGGGAGGCTTTGGGAGATGAATAGTGCCCATTAAAGCTGAGGGGACGGATAAAGGGAAGGGGGTAAAGCTGGAAGACTAACAGGGAGAAGAACAGGGGGAAAAAGACAACTAAGTTGTTTTCAGCATCTGCACAGCTTGATGTAATGCAGAACAGGCAGCCTCCCTGCTGCTGTCTGGGTGTCCTCCAGTGCCTGGTGGCTTGACATTGTCTCCCACAGCAACGTCCTTCCAAGGGTCTTGCCCCAGGACACCGAGGGAGACTCAGCACCCTGGTGCTACCAGGTTCTTCCAGGGTGCTCCCTGCAGTAGAGGCAGATGAGCACACAAAGAAACACCCTGGGGAACAAGCTGTGGCCTCTGTCAGTTCCTCTGGTGGCTTCCACCCAGCCAAAGACACAAGTGCCCACTCAGTACAAGAACACAGGGCACCAGAGAACTGATTGAGCAGCCTAGACAATTTTAAGAGGGGGTCATTTTGGAAGGAAATGAGAATTTTCCACATCCTGTGTTCAGATCCAAAAGCACCTCAGGTCTCCCCTCTGGCAATGTCTTCTCTGTACTCTTCCTGTGCCCTTTGCCTGTGATTACCCTGAGTATTCACAGTCCACAGGGATGCTGACCAGCAGTGGAGGTGACCACAGCATCACACCCTCCCCAAAGGGCCCTTTCAGTGCCCTTGGCAGGGCAAGAGGAACACAGTAAAGCTGAGGAGAGGAGGGGCTGGCATTCTCACCTACAACCAGTGCTGAACACAGCACTGTCTCCTGGCCAAACTGCAGCTCCAGCTCTTCTACTTGTCCAACAACACTGGGCACGGGGGGAGAGAGGTCTCCATGGTCCATGGCACACACTTCTTCCAGCCTGTGGGACACAAGAGGTGTTACTGATTCAAGTGGAGGAATAGGAGGAAAAACAGGACTTCTCACTGCTGGCAGTACTTCCTGGTCTCATTTGGAACAGGCCTGAAGGAGGAGGAATCTCTCTCACACAGCTTGTCTGCAGGCAGATTTCACAAGCAAAACCACAAGGCACTATCCCTCTGGGTTCCTCACTGCTGGAGCTGAACATCAGCTGGGCAGCTTTGCCCTGCAGTACACAGAGAGACTGTCACAGCTCTGTCTGCTGCTCTGGGGTCTGCACATCTCTGTCTCCCAGCCTGCTGCTCTTCACCTTCTCCTGCAGAGCCACGTGCCCATGCAAAGCTGCTCTGCTAGTAACTCCAACGGCCTGGGGAGCCAGAGTGCTGAGGCTCCTGCCCCAGGTTTCCTTCAGCCACCCCTCCTCTCCTGCTGTGCAAAGACTTACCCCAGCTGGTTTACACAGCTCTTGGAGATGAGATTTGGTAGACACCCAGTGTTAATAGTCGCTTTCAATACCTGACCTTGGCACTAGAAAACACAATAACAAATAATTACTGTGGGCTCCAAAGTTGCATATCCACTCCAACAGTGTGACCATCCCTCAGACCTTTCCAGGCAACACAGCCAGAGGTGTGGTGTTCCAGACAACACAGCCAGAGGTGTGGGGCTTCACACAACACAGCCAGAGGTGTGGGGTTTCAGACAACACAGCCAGAGGTGTGGTGTTCCAGGCAACACAGCCAGAGGTGTGGGGTTTCACACAACACAGCCAGAGGTGTGGGGTTTCAGACAACAGTCAGAAGGCAGGAGACTCATCCAAGACAACGGTGCTCTCCTCAGTGCCCTGCAAGCCTCTGCCAAAGGCTTCTTCTGAATTTGTCTTCTTTGATTTGTATTTGATTGCCCATTGCCCAGGTTCAGCGAGGACAGAGTTAATTTCCAAGAAGCTGGGAAGGGGCCACAGGCAGCAGACAAGCAAACCAGCCAAGGGGTGGTCTGGTACCAGGGCAGGGGCCACCACTGGGCACAGAGCTACCTCTGGCTGCCTGTGTTAGATCACTTGCTTTATGTATTGTTTCATCCCTGGATTATCACTACTGTGGTTTGCTTCTTTTGCCTTGTTGTACTCAACCCTCCTTCTCTCAGCCCACAGGGATTTGTATTTTCCTCTCTCCCATGCAGGGCTACTGTGGTTTGCTTCTTTTGCCTTGGTGTACTCAACTCTCCTTCTCTCAGCCCACGGCGATGCAGGGGCTGGGTCAGTGGGTGAGCAGCACCGTGGTGCCCAGCTCCTGCCTGGACCTAAACCACAACACCCACACACTTACCTGTTATCAGTGACTTTAACTACAGGTATTCCAGTTAAGAGATGCAAAACCAGTTAACAGACTTCATTAGCAGAGCAAGAATTGATTATTGCTATGACAATGTAACAATAATAATAACTGATATGACAAAAGCTTCTAAAGGAATATAAGGCACTCAGCAGCAGCAACAGGCCTCCCACAGACCCTCTGCCCTCCTGCTTATCCCTGAGGAGCCTCAGACACCTCAGGCAGATGAGGATGGTGATCCAGGAGTCAGTGCAGCACCAGGAGAGGAAAATCTCTCAGTTTCCTCATTTCTTAACTAAATCTCTTTATGATTATTACATGGGTTAATCATCACAGAGAGCTACATCCAGTATTCCCAAGATTTCATTTTCAAAAATGTGCTACTTCTGAGTTATTATAAAGAGAAAGGAGAAGACACTCCTGTGAGAAATGCTGGAATGCTGCTAACAGCTACAACATCAACAGTAGCTTGAGTGCTAATTGCACTCAAAGCAACCTCAGAGAGTGCAGGCTGAAAACTTCAAGTCTCTTTTGTCTGGGGGCTCTTCCTCTGGTCTAAACTGCATCTACAGTACATCAGTGTAGAGGATTTCATCACTCTGAACACTTGGATGCACCACGTTCCTACAATGGCCACTTGGATGAGAACTTCTGAAGAACTGCAAGGCCACTGGAGCTAGAGACCCCACCCTGCACTGCTGCAGTGCTCAGCAGGGGGCAGGTGAGACCCACGGCGATGGAAATGCCATCAGTGGGCTCAGAAGGAAGAGCTTTCACCACGTGTGGTGTGCTCCTCAGTCTCAGCCACACAACCTACATTCAGTCCAAGGCTACTCTTTGGCACGTGGGATGGAAACAGCTACAGAACTGCAAAGATACAGGCTGGGAGGACACAACATTTCACTGACCTGATACCAGCTGGAAGATTGACAAAACAGAGTCAGACCACAGAGTAAGCAGTCCCCAGAATCCCTCTTCTGCAGGTCTTTGCACATCTACCCAGGGATGTACAGCTCCTTTACAAATAAGCTGTCCTGTTTAGGACTCTATTTAGAAGCTCCTGACTTTGGCAATGCTTCTTGTTCAAGAAAAAACACAGCCACCATGGTTCCAGGCTGCCTGGCATGCCAGGTTTAAAATTCCAGGACTAGGAGTAGTGTGTGCCCATAGAGATCCCCAAGACAACTGGAGAGATCCCACCCCACCTCATGACAACTGCTGTTTGTGGCAAAAGCTGGGATTACAAAGTCCAAGCTTCTAGAGACAAAACAGCCTGGAAACTGGCTGGACCTGGAGGACAGTCCCTTATTCCTGCCCGTGCCAAAGGGGTTGGAACTAGATGGTCCTTAAGGTCCCTTCCAACCCAAACTGTTCTGTGATTCTCTGATTCTGTGGGAAAACAGAAGATTGGTGAGGAGGACTGTAGGCATGCTCAAGTGACTTGCAACTGCAGTGCTGAAAACCCACATCCATCACACTGAGTGGTGCTCAGCTGTATGTGTTTGACAAGCAGAAGATCTGTGTTTAGGTAACACAGGTCTGTGAAGGACTCGGGGGCACCTTAGCAAACACGCCCGAGGTTCCTGCCCTGTGTGGGTGAGACCCAAGCAGAGTGGCAGCTCCTCCTGCCAGGATCCCAGCTGTGCAGGCAGCAGCAGCAGGCACAGGAGGCCTCTGACCCTCAGCAAGGGCCCAGCTCTGCAGTGCCCATGTGCCCCCCTGTCTCTGCCTGGGTGCTGCTGCCAGTCCCCGGGTGACTGGGTCATGAGAATGGATCTGCTCTCTGCATTTCAGCCAGGGTCCTGTGGTGGTCCCTGCGTGCCCTGTGCTGGCTCACAGGCTCGATGCCAACGTGCTCCCCCTGCTTTCAGAGCTCTGGGATGTCTGTGCTGCCCGGCCCCCGCTGGCACACCAGCCCTGCCTGGGAAGATCGAGGCCAAGCAGACAGAGCAGACAGGTGCTGAGCGTTGGGCTCCCCTCCCCTGCACTGGGCCCCACAGCAGAGCTGCTCCTGGGCCGCCCCCAGGCGGGTGTGTCAGCCACCGGGTTCCGCCGTGCTGCCCACACTGGCCCGCC
>NW_008582307.1:0-6403 GCF_000691845.1 Merops nubicus | reverse complement strand
TGTCAGCCACGGGTTCCAGCTGTGCTGCCACATCTGCCCAGCCTGCAACCTGCCAGCGGCGCCCGGCCGAACCCAGGCAGGGGCTGTGCTGGGGAGCAGGCACCACCCCTGGCTCAGGGCAGACACCCACCCATTGCCCAGCCACAGGAAGGGCCTTGTGTCCTTCCTCAAACGGGCCCTGGAGCACAGACAGCAACAGGTGAGGAACCACCCTGGGGGCAGCAACAGGTGAGGAACCACCCTGGGGGCAGGCAGAGGCACGAGATGCTCGTGTTGGCACTGCTGGGATAACAAACCTACCCTGTGTCACCAGCCAGCTTCTGGAATCATCTTCCAGAGCAGGCTGGGAGAGTTGCAAGCTAGAAACTTGCCAGGGTACCACAGGGCAGTGATTATTCTAGAAAAGAATATTTAATCTCATTCAGTATTAACCAGCCCTGCACAGTTATCAGCTCCAGCAGCCTGACAAAAGCTGTCCACCTTCTAGTGACACCACTGACCATTTGCCCAGGGAGCCCGAGGAAGGTCCTTGTCCAGCACAGCATAAGCACAGTGCAGACAGGTAAGGAGCACACGGGCTGCTGATGAGCACTGCAAACCTTCCTGGACTGAGAGGATTTTTCACCACATGACCCACTCTCATCTCTGCCCCAGAATTTTCAGTCTGTTCCTACCAGTCACCATTAGTCTTTATCTAAAGGACAGTTATGGAGAGTTCCAGGGAACAACACAAGAGGAGTGGAATCAATCAGGATCAGTATTCATAAAGAGCTGTGTTTCCTGAAATCATGTCAGTTCCCAAGTCCACAAGGTGTTTTAACAAAAAGAGGTTGACTAATCCCAGGCTGCTTTGGCACCAACAAAAGCAGCCTTGGAGAGCAGTGGAATCCTGCAGTGTCTGCTTCCAAATCAGCACGAGAGGAGCCCCACCACAAAAAATAACAGCTTGACTTGATGTTGCAGGTGCCAGTCACAACAAACTGTCCAAAGTGCTTTGCAAAACCTGCCACAAAAAGGGGCAGTTCTGCTGAAGTACAGCGTGAGCAACCCTCCCAAGCAAAGAGCAGACTGACTGTTGTACAACCATTACAGACCAGGTCTGTCTGTGTCCCTCAGACTGGAAAAGGCCCTAGGCACAGGGCAACCCTCACTTGTTAGGGTGAAGACACTTCTTGCCTGAATGTCCCTGTACCACTGAAGTCTACCTATACTCAGCTTTATTTCCTACCCAAGCTCAATCCCTGGCCAGTGATGCATTTGGTACCACTTGGAAATTTTCAGCGCACTTGCCTGAGTGCAAACAAAAGTTTTATGCTGGCAGATGGTCTTTTCTTGAGAGCTGCTGCCAGAAAAGAGACTTCACTGGGGTCATGTTCCATCTCCAGCTAAAGCTACACCACAGCCAAGCAGTCCTCCAAAAGGTACCAGCTCACCTCGGTGGTTAGAAGGCACTGGCAGCCTGAGGCTGTTTCCTGCCCTAGGTCTGTAACTCAGAAGCAGGGCTTTTTGAAGGTCACCAGTGTGAACATGAAAAGCAGCAAGCCTGAAAAGAAGAGAAGAGCTTTCCTGCCTTCAGTGTAAGGTTAAGTGTGGCAAACAGTGACTGGCTCTCATGAAGGGTACAGGAAGGGGGAAATGCCTGTGCAGAAGGTACTGAGTTCAGGCAGAGCTAAGTGCAGTGTGAGGCCTGTTTCCTTGACTGTGATCTTCATTAACCTTCCTCCACGAAGGAAAATCCAACGTGTGTGACAGCTGGGGAACAGTCCACTGGAAACACAAAGGGGAACAACTAGTGGACTCAGCACTGTCTTGGCTCCTGCGCCTGCCATCTGGTGCCTCTGCATCCCTGTCCTTGTTCAATGTATGTGCCTGGAAAAACCCACCCTGTATCAACGAGATTCCTCTTACAGAACAACACAGACTGGTGATTAAAGAAAGAGAAACAACTTCATTTGCTGAAAAAAAGACTTGAGAGAAACGACACCGAGAGCTGCCCATCCTACTGCTCTGCCTTCCTGAGCAGGGTCATGCTAACCTGGCTACCTCCAAGTCTAACAGCCAGGGAAGCAATGCCTACCTGCAGCAGAGAAAGGCTGGAAAACCCACCAGGCAGAGGCTCTGCACGGTACTGACACACCTGATCTGAACATCTCAGAAGCTTGCTGCCAGGCTGTGTTCATGTGCTAATTAACTGTGTCACCTGAATTTACACAAGTCTGTGTTTTTCTGGAAGTCTACACTTCACACTCTGGCACGGGAGATGTTCTTTAGGACAGGTAACTGAAATAAACACAGACTTAAAATGGGTTTTGTAGTCCAGGTCTACATCTTGGTGAGCTTCATATTTGCATATTACTGAGCAGCTCTAACCATGCAGCCCTCTTCCAGGGGCACAGCTTCTGGAAGAGCTTCCTCACCTGCAGGGGCCAGGAAGGAGTGTGTTCTGCAGCACAGCAGGCCATAAGAAAAGGAAGCTAAAAATGCTGCTTCCATCAAAAAGTGCAACAGTGCCAATTCAGAGCACAGCTACCACTGTCTCAGGAGGTCCTTTTATACCCGGGAGAATCAGACCAGCCTGGATCCAGTATGTGTATATCAACTAGGGGCACCTGCCTCACAGTGCTAAGGAGACACTCCTTGTTTGTACGTGCAGGTAGGAGATAGCTCTTCCAGTGGCAAAGCCAGCCTCAAAGGAAGGAGGTGGCATTAAGGTAATCTGTGTCAAATATGGACAAGTAACATGGATGTGTGAAGAAGGCTTTCCTCTGCCTGCTGGAAGAGCTGGACCCAAGCTCCAGGGGAGGCCAGGCAGGAAATCTGTCCTCTCTGCCTGCGGCTGGCTTGGCAGTTCATCCCTCAGCATGGCCCCTGGGCGTGGGGCAGCTGGAGCTCCCTGAGCATTCCATCCCTGTGAAGTCAGCAGCATTCACGTCGTTGCCTTACCTGGCACCGTATTAGCAGGGCTGAAGTCTCTTTTCTCCTGTCCTCTCCCTTTTTCACCTTTTCCTCCTGGTGCTGTGCCAGCGGAGACTGAACCCCTGCAGACTGAGCCCTGGGCTGGCCTCGCAGCTTGCTCAGATTGCCCTCCACCAGGCGCCGCTGGACCACACTGTGGGGCTGCTGGCTCCACCACAAAGAGAGAGAAATCCCAGCTAAGTACCGCGCTGAGGACAGGGACATCTGCTGGCTTAGGGGAGCAGATGCAAATGCTTGACCCAACCCAACATTCTGGTGAAATGGCTTGTCCCAGAAAACCTCCTTTAAATCCCAAGATCTTTTGTGTAGCTGCTATGGTGACGTTAAGTGATGGGCTGTCTGTGGCAGGCAGGTCTCTGGGATGCAGTTACTGGAGGAGAAGGTGCCTGATGCATGCTCTGCCCACAGATATCTGCTTCTTCAGCTGAACGGGCACTTGCCAGTCTGCTGCCTGTTCAGGTACCACAACACAGTCCCTGGTGGGTGTGTGCTGACACCCAACCAGGCACACTCACACCTTGTAACATGGGAGGGCATGTGTGTGATGTACATGTGGGTAAGAAAGCAGGACTTCAGAAATTCTAGGTGAATAAACAGTTACCTGTAGTGGAGCAGGAAGCTTGCCCTGCATGGGAAACTAAAACTAACTCCTCACGTTCTGTGGAGTCTGTCTCTGCTCCCCTCCATCAGAAGCAATACTATTCTGACTCCCCTCCTAGCTGGGGAGCATCTGTGAGGCCCTGTGTTGTTCACAGCTAGAACAGAGTTCCACCAGCTAGATGAATGGCTGAAGGAACTTTATTCCTATCTCATTCATTTCTCATGTATTTCATATTCCTATCTCATTCCTATGTCCATCCTTCTGGACAGAAAAGGGGAGGTGCACCAAAAGGGAAGGAAAATGGTGCAAACTTCTTGTCCTGACACTGTATCCACAGAGGAAGGTGTTGCTTTGGAAAGAAAGCTCCCTTTGCCACCAGCTTGGTGCTCCAGGTTTTGCCCAGTGTTGAACCAGTGGCTCCAGTACCTGCAGAGCCCTGAACTCAGCATGGGCAGCACGGATGGAGTGAGCCTCTGGAGGTGGCTTTTCCTTCCCCCATGGACTCATGACCACGGTGCTTCCCCAGGAGAGCAGCTGCTCAGAGCTGCCAACAGCACCCTCAGTGACAACTCCCTCTGTGAAGAGAGGCTAACGTGCTACGCCACAAACTGTTGCTTTTATCTTTCAAAAAATAATAAATTAAACCCCATCTTCCATATAGTGCAGCAGTTTGATGCAGGATCTTATCAGCGTGCAGGGCAGCCATCTGAACTAAGCAGCCCTGCAGTGAGCGGGGCTGTGCTGGCCCTGCAGAGCCTGTGTGGGGCTCCAGGACCCCTCAGAGGGCCGAGGCACAGACTGTGCCAGCCTTGCCCAGAGCCTGGGGCAGCAGGGCAGCAGAGCAGCTACTCGCTCCTGGGCTGCACTTGCCATTGCTCTCTGCAAGGTACCAAGTCCCTCGTGCCTGTTTCTTGTCACTTGAGGTGAAAGTCTCTCACGTGTGACATGAGAGACGAGTAAAAGGGTACAAATATCATCCTGCTCCTGGCTTTTTCTCAGCCTACAGTGCAAGGCCTGCAGCACACCTGGCCACTGTGCTCGACTCCCTAAATACCCTGAGCACCGTGCCAGCTTGGCTGCCAGCCATGGGAAACGGGCAGCAAACTGACAGCAGGCCTCCAAATGCCCGTCCTCCTCCTAGCTCCTCTCCCAGCCTGGCATGCAAAGACCCTTTCCCTCTCCCCACAGCCCTTCCCATGGAAAGAACAGCCCCGTTGCAGCGGCCACTCCTCTGCTTTTGGCACTCGGGGTGGAAGAGGCCAAGCACTGATGGGGAGTAGCTGAGGCTTGGGACTGTGAAGGTGTCTGATTGGAGAGCACACTCCTAGGAACCACCCTGTCTTCTGTCCCACCCAAAAGACCAGAAGTGGAGACTGTTGTCTCTCCTGAGCTGGGAAGAAACAATGAGACAATGAGATGAGAAGGATGGTAAGAGAGGACCTGGGTGGAGCTGTGGCCAGCAGCTGGAAGGGATGCTCTTTCAGGACTCTGGGAGAGGTCAGAGCAGACTCCCAGTGCAACTCATCATGTTCAGCCTCTCCACGTGAAATCTCAGGGCCTTGCTATGATTACTGAAGTGGTATGATCTTGATTTTTGGGAGTGGAGAAGCCAGATCTTCTTGACCTTCTTGGTACTTCTTGGCAGAATATTTTAGCTCATGCAGCTACTTATTTTTTCTCTCCATTGAAATGCTTTTAGCTGTTATAAAGCTGCAAACGTGAGGTCTCCACTGAAATGTATAATTTCTGATTGTTGGAGATGTGATGAGTCCATCAAATCCCAGAGGCTGCTGGACGCTTTGCACAAGCTGAATGAACAGCCAGAATACAGAGAAAAGAGTGGCAAAAAGTAACAGCCTGACTTTGACTGGATAAGTAAACTTTTGTTGTTTTTTTTCTAAATTGTGAGCCCTTGCTCTAACTTTAGGACAGGCAGGGCTGCCTCAGCTGGAGGCTCTGGCACTGTCAATGGATGCATGTTTTAGGGAATTAATTCAACTCTCCTCCCAGTGCAAGTGCTCTAGGACTCTGGGGTGTTTTATGTTCTCTCCAAGATCAGCTTCTCCAGCACTTCCTGACGTGCTTTGTTCTCAGCCCTGCATGCCTGTCCTCCAGCAGGGTGCCACATCACGCTCAGAAACAGACGGATTTTTCCAGGAGCCTGGAGAAGTGTCTGAAAAGTATATTTTGGACTCTAATCGGCAGCCCCCAAAGCACCACAGCAATATCACAGTGGCCCAACAAGTTGCAGGGTCTGCTGAAATCCTGCTGGCAATGTAAGGCCTGGCTCTTCTCCTGCTCAGAGCAAAGCAGAGGGGGAGGTGCTGCAGCTCTCACTGAACCCAGGTACAGCACGACGTGTGTGAACGTGGCACAGGTGCCACACCTTGTCTCGTGCCTTCGAGCACCAGCACAAATCCTCCATGGCAGGAAAGATGTTCTGTTTTACCCACTGCTCCCCAGGTCCCTGGTAAAAATGTTTCAGTCACTCTATTGCAGACCAAACATTACCCATGCAGTGGTTCTCAGTGGCTGAACACCACCTGCACGTGAGGGACTCTGCTTGGAAGGGTCACTTGGACCAGGAAAGCTGCTCATGGTCATGGCAGCAACTCAGACAGGACGGGTCTCACTGGAGCAAGCACCTGGGGATGACACCAGGGTGCCACCCACGCCGGGCAGGACTCCCACAGGCTGACACCACAGTTGTGATTTTGGGCACAGTGTGACCTGAGTCAGTTCCAAAGCAAAACAAGTAGACGTGTTTCTTTCTGTTCCTGACTCACAGGACACTTGTGTGACCCCCTTGCCCTCGGGCCGCAGCCG
>NW_008582306.1:2261-2608 GCF_000691845.1 Merops nubicus | reverse complement strand
TGAAGGTATGTACTGTTTTAATCTTTCCGGCCACTCCACTAGCATTCATAGACGACTGCAGCAAATGCAGGAGAATATGCATCATATTACTAAGAGCAGTGATGCACTATCCGACTGGCTTGCTTCTTTAGGGATAAGTGGACGGTTTAAGGCTCTATTACAACGGTTAGCAACTATTGGGTTACTGCTTTTGATCATAGTGATAGTTTTACCTTGTATAGTTAGTTGTATTCGCAGAAGTCTTGAGTGAACCATGAACGTGGCCTGGCTTGCGCAAAAAGAAAAAGGGGGAATTTTAGAGGGAATTTTAACTGCGTCACAAAATGGCATCCTAGAAGACTTTATGC
>NW_008582306.1:1474-1789 GCF_000691845.1 Merops nubicus | reverse complement strand
CCATCGAGCTAAAAACAATTCACCTTTATGTTCCCAGTCTAAGTCTGTTTGGAACACTGGTTGTTCTGGTGTTCCTCAGTGGCCCAAGTTTGAGGTACATGGGCATCTACGTGATGTACTTTTACCACTAGATTCTCTAGCCGAGCAGCAATGCCTTGCCATAGCTTGGCAGCCCAAATAGTTTTACCTCGGCGTTGCCAATTATTCTGCTTTCTCTGCTTCAGCAACCCCCTCAAAGCATTTCATGCCATCCATGAGTCAGTGTAGAGATAGAGCACCAGCCACTACTCTCGCTCAGCAATATCTAGGGACAGA
>NW_008582306.1:0-1029 GCF_000691845.1 Merops nubicus | reverse complement strand
CAGCGTAGTACTGAGAATTGCGGCACCAGGAGGAGCTGTGCTTAAGTGCCAGTCACTTTTGAAGCAGCTCCAACTCCTTCGTATGCTGCCAAGATTTCTTTTTCAGTTGGAGTGTAGTTGGCCTCAGAGCCTTTGTATCCTTGGCTCCAAAATCCTAGGGGTCGACCTCGAATCTCCCCTGGTGCTTTCTGACAGACTCTCCAGGTAGGACCATTATTCCCAGCTGCAGTGTAGAGCACATTTTTCATGTCCTGTCCTGTTCGGACTGGCCCAAGGGCTACTGCATGTATGATCTCTCATTTGATCTATTCAAAGGCTTGCTTTTGTTCAGGACTCCAGTTAAAATTGTTTTTCTTTCAAGTCACATCATAGAGGGGTTTTACAATCTGACTGTAACCAGGAATATGCATTCTCCAGAAACCCAGAGCACCTAGGAAGGCTTGTGTTCCCTTTTTGTTAGTTGGTGGGGACATAGCTGTTATTTTGTTAACCACATCCATTGGGATCTGGCGACGCCCATTTTGCCATTTAATTCCCAAAAACTGGATCTCTCGGGCAGGTCCCTTGACCTTGCTTCTTTTGATGGCGAATCCAGCATCTAAAAGAATTTTAATTCTTTTCTTACCTTTCTCAAAGACTTCTTTTGGTGTATTAATGGCAAAGGGTAGGGCTGTGTTTCTACCCCTGGGGCAGTCGATTCCAGGTATACTGGACACTTCTTGTTACGAACCAGTACCAAAGATTACTGGATCAGGATATTTGTGACTTTGTCCCCACCCAGGGGTAAAAGGAATTTTTAGGATTGAGGCCGAGACACACATGTGACGCTCGCCTCCCAAGGGGTAAAACTGAAACCCCTCACCACGCTCAATAACCTGTTATCGAGATCAGTGTCCCTTATGTCCAAAATGTAATTTATTATAGGATAGCTCCGGTCGAAGGGTGAGGAAAAGGGAACAGGGGAAAAAAAAGAAATAGTAAAAAAAACCCGGTTTGTCAGGTCAAAGTCTCAGTCCCCCAGCTGGCATA
>NW_008582305.1:0-3354 GCF_000691845.1 Merops nubicus | reverse complement strand
TGCAGGCCGCCGTCGTCTACCTGGCCTCCGAGGCCTCCGACTACATGACGGGCCACAACCTGGTCATCGAGGGCGGGCAGAGCCTGTGGTGAGGGACAAACTCCACTCCCCGCTCCCCTGGGCCGCTTGGGAAAGGGCGTATGAGAGTTTCGCTTAGCCCAGGGTTGGCCTGCGTGGCCAAGCGGCCAGCTTATATCAGATGGTTGTTCTCTTCTTTTAGGTGTTGCTTTGGAGGCTCATAGAATGCAAAAAAAAAAAAAAAAAAATTAAAAAAAAGCACAAGCTTTAATTTTGCACATTTTCCTGTTTTTCACTATGCGTTCAGATTTCTGTTAAATTAGTGTTTCATGATATAAAGGCACATTTGCTGCAGTGAGATTTGGCTATTATTTAGTTTAACAGGGGGCGTTTTTAAAGCAATCCCTATTAGCAGGTCTGTGTAGCCTATTGTTCTTCAGCAACTTTTTTATATTCCAGTTGTTCCCGTGGCATCTGTGAGTGGTGAAAAACACTTCGATGTAGTGTTAAAAAAAATAAATTAGTTCATTGCATTTCAACCTGAATGTTGGCATTTCATATTTATTAGTGTTCTTAGTTTTTGACAGTGTTTTTATACAAACACCCACATAAATGCCCCTGGAAGAAAAGTAGTGCACTTAATAGAGGATCATGGCTGGTAATTACAATGGCTCTAATCCAAAGCCCATTGAGGTGAGTGGGGACTGCTCGTATACTTTAAGTTAAATGCATATTTAAGTGTTGATACAACTGGGTCTTTGTTTTCCTTGATAGGGAGATGTAAGCAAAGGTTATCTTCTAATTTTTTGTTTTTCCTGCTGTCACATTCTGAAGACGACCCTCAAGTGTAACTCCAGGCCAGCACAACTGGTTTTGATGCAGTCCTGTTGGCTGAAGGGCCCGTTTTGGTGACAGAGCTGGGTTCATTGCCTACAGGCAGTAAAACGTGGCACAATAACATCACCATTTCTATAACTCTCTGAATTTATACAGACTTCCATCCTGGGGGCCTTTGGGCATAACCTAAGGAGAATTTACGGGAAGGAATTCACTTGCAAATCCTCATGTCATTTGTTTTGCATTTGGCAGGTCTTTGTTACCATAACATAAATAATTGTGGATGAATGTCATTACTTTGATTAAGTGCTACAAGTCCATACATTGGCTGGCCATTATTGTGGTGAATTGCTATAATGGCTTCAGACTTGACATTCACTGCCACATTGTAAGGTATGCATCTCGCTGACGTACTATCATCGTTACCGTGGATAAAGTGCAAGAAGATACTTGTCTTCATTAAATTTTCTATTAGACCATTGATAATTAATACATATCTCATGTTTCATCTCCAGTCGTTTTTCTGGGGAGTGTTGCTGTTAAGCGACTCAAGGCTGGAGCTTTTTGGCTTGAAATCCCTGCCTTGTGTGCATGATCTAATTTATTGACAATGCTCTGCAAACTCACGGGTTTAAGGAGAGCTCAAATTTGGATAGGCCTTCAAGAAAAACAATTAAGGATTTAAACGTTTTTATTATTTTTCTGGGCTCGCAAAACCTTTTCTCTCCTTAGCTCCCACACTTGCATCATTTTGTGTCATGCTCTGGAGGGCTCGGTGGAGTTCTCACATCCCTCTGGCTGGCTTTTCACCCAGAGGTTAATGTGCAAACATTGGTGAACTCATCAGAAGCTCTTCCAAGGGGTCCTAGTGGGGCTTGTATACTATCGCTTGGACTGCTGGTGAAGAGTTTGTTGCAGCTCCTACCCAAAGTGTAAAATAACAAACTTTAGCTAATTTGAAACATGAACTGCAGTTGGCACTGGAACTGTAACCAATCTTCTCACTTTCTCAGTGGAAGGACAAAGGGCTGAACAGGCTGCTGAGCCTCAGCTCCCTTTCCCTGTCTGGAGATGGCTGCAGGATAGCACCCGAAGACCCTGGCAGGACCTTGCAGGAGGCTGAAGTTCTTTACCTTGGTGCTGGGTGGTTTTGGGAAGCAGATTTGCTGCCAGCAAGGGTTGTGCTGTGACTTTCATAAACTTCAAATTAACTTTAAGAACAAAACCCAGACAGAAAAAAATCCCAGACTTTAAAAAAAGATCTAAAAAATCAAAATGATCTCCTAAGTAAGCAGCCTCCAGTGTTTGGACTAGAGCTTGTCTGCTCAGATCTGTTTGCCCCCAGGCTCTGCCTTTGAAGGGCTGAGCAGAGAGGAGCCAGTTTACCTGCACAGGCTGACGTGGGGCTTGGACACTGTTTGGAGACGGGGCTGTGAGCCCACATGGACCCGTCTCTGCCTTTTGTTGGCCCAAAGAGGCTGGTGGAAGATGACATTTCTCCCTCCATGATACAGGAGGGGCTCAAGGCCAAGCCCAAGCGAGTTTGACCCTTGGTGCCAAGACCCCGGGGTGATGAGCAAGCAACCTCATGGTGATTTTGTTTTGCAGGGCATCCTCACTCTGGGCAGAGGAATGAATCCTGCAGGGCTGGAGGTGTTAGAAATGCCTCTCCCCACGCGTGTGTGGGCTGGCCTGTCTCCTCCTAAGGAGACTTTCTGTCCTCCACATGCCTGTGTCCAGGGCTTCATCCATTCAAGGACTCCAGCTACTGCACTGTTGCTCTTTAGGATCTTCCCTGGAAATTCCTGTGGGAAAAGCCTTCTACAGCTACCTGAAACGAGGTTGTAGCAAGGTGGGGGTCAGTCTGTTCTCCCGAGCAACAAGCGACATTACAAGAAGAAATGGCCTCAAATCACATGAAGGGAGGTTCAGGTTGGGTATTAGGAAAAATTTATTCACAGAAAAGGTTGTCAAGCATTAGAAGAGGCTGCCCAGGGAAGTGGTGGAGTCCTCATCCCTGGAGGCATTTAAAAGCTGTGTAGATGTTGTGCTGAGGGAACCAGGTTTAGTGGTGACCTGGCAGTGCTGGAGTATTGGCTGGACTTGATCTTAAAGATCTCTTCCCACCCAAAATGAGTCTATGATTCTGATTTCCACCCAAAGGCAGGGCTGACTGCACTGTAGTGCTTCCCTCTGATAGGACCAAACTTTGAGTTTGGGCTGGGGTCTGTGCCTGGCTGGGTGGTGGCTGCTCCCTGGGCACAGGGCTCCCCACTGGGTGCGGGGTGACACCCTGCCTTGTGCAGAGGGGGGGACTCATTGCTCCAGTGGTGGGGTCTCTTCTGGCAACACCACCCTAAAGCAAGGGGAAGTGGTGATAACACGTTTTTGGGGAAGGCGGGTGGAGCTGTGAAATGGCAGCAGCGGGGTTTAGTGAGGCTGGTCAGGCAGCACCAGGTGTCGGGTGGTGGAGTGTGGTGGTGGGTTGGTGGGTGTGGG
>NW_008582304.1:0-102458 GCF_000691845.1 Merops nubicus | reverse complement strand
AAAGGATTCTATGATTCTATAATGTTGAAAATTTCCTTAATGACTTGTCTAGAATTCATTTTGGATGTATTTTGCATGAGGAAGTGACTTACTTTATAGTCAGTGTAATAACTTCTCGTGGGAAATTAAAGCATTGTTTCAAGACACATCCACACCTTGATATTCAAATTATCTATTCAGAGCACATTTGATGAAAATGAAAATGCCTGACCCCAACTAAATACCTTTAGTAGAAGGTATTTTTTAAAGGATTCAGTATAACTGTTTCTAGGAAAGATTTCATTTTATATTAAATTCAGTCCTTTAAATACTATGAGTACTGTATAGGCTATAGTTTCCATTCTATAACTCCTAATATTAAATTAATATTTATTTAGAAAAATGTCCTAAAGGTGTTAGAATTCTCAAGTCTATAGTTCAAGCCAGCAGTGTAAAGAAAGAGAACTGCTGTATAGTAGTTGGTAAATTATCTATTTTCATCCCACATCTAGCTTATTGCTTTCATGACAGTCATCAATGGGTGTACTATAGAGAAAATAAAATTTAAACTGTCCACTTTTCAGCACTAACTTTTAAATTAAACCAAGATTTGAAGGTAGATTTTTTTTTTGTTTTCCTTTTAAATTTGCTGACATTTTAAACTGAAACTAGCACTGTTCAAAGCAACACTAGTGATTTTTTAAATAGAGGGATGCAGTAATAAATCTGTATGCTTTAGTTGTAGCTACATGATTTATCAAAATTGTCTCTATAACTATGCTACAGAACGTTCCATAAGCAATTAAACAGATTTAGCATTGTCACAGTTTAAAAATATAGTTTGATGGGAACAATTTGCATGGAGTTAAGACACTGAATCAGACAACTGATTATAACCAACACTAACAGAAGACAAACAAGACAAACACTCTTAACATCCTTCATTATATTAGTCAATGGTTATTTACTGCTGGCAAAAATTAAACTGGTTAGTAATCAAGAACTCTGTTAGGAACAAGCAGTATATTCACAGAATGTTTTCAAATAATTCATGTATAAGAAAAGAGTAAAAAGATCCTTAGTAATATGGACAAGTTTACAACGTATTAATAAAACTAAAACAGTCCATAACTACTCTGGGTGGCTGGACCAAAACACCTAAGAGTAGGCTGATGGAGCTGTAAGGCTGGAGAAAACAAGTCACACAAAATCATTTGTGTTAGCCATATACTGAATAGGCCTAAAAAGGTGCAGGATTAAGGGGATGTAGAAGTTCATATTAGCACTGTCCAGTTTCTGGCTCCCCTAAAGAATGATATCAGAACATGTAAATCTGGCCAATTATCACTAGTTAAAACATGGCCTTCCTCCTGCTGGGAACACCGTCTAGACATTCATGGGATAATGTTCTAACAGGATAACGTTCTAACCGACACTTTCAGAAGAACGTCTTCTTTAGAGCTGAAAGTAGCTGCAGAAGACTAAAGGTAGGATTAAAGAGTATCTGTAGGAAAGACTAACCTCAGCCACCTTAACGTAACTGGAGAGAAGAAAAGACCCTAGAATC
The DNA here is from genome assembly GCF_000691845.1 of Merops nubicus. Lineage (NCBI taxonomy): Eukaryota > Metazoa > Chordata > Aves > Coraciiformes > Meropidae > Merops > Merops nubicus. The sequence continues at coordinate 100,912 of NW_008582304.1, read as the reverse complement.
ACCAGCTGGAAGGATTTGACATGGATTTTCCCAAGGTGCGTGGATATTGATTCCCTCAGACTCTTAAGAAAACAGTTGCTTTCAAAAAATATAAAAGAATTTAAACAGGTCAAGAAAAAAAACTAGAGCAGAAGCCACAGAAGCAGACATATAAGAACAATCTGGGATGTACAGAGTCAGAAAAAGGTTCAGTGAGATGAAGCACCTCTTGCTTACAGTGGCCCACAACAGATATCTACAGAAAAGTGTGTGAATGGGGCACAGACGGAGTGATACTTACCCAGCTAACAGATATTGCCAGTAAGAAACAAACACATAAAATAAATAATTCACTGACATCAAAACTTGAATTAATTAGATTTAAGAATAAAAAGGGATTCTGAATAGAAAGATCTCATGGAGACACCTGAGCATTCTTTGTTCAGCTCTTTTCCTTGCTCTTAGTGCATTCCCTACGATGCTAAAACGAGCAGTGAAAATGAGTATGTGGTAAAGCACAGATAAGATCTGCTTAAAATATGCTGAAAAACTGAGTTATTATTTATTAGTTATTTTTCCTTTTAAGATGGATTTTGCGTTTATTCTCTGTACCATCTTCAGTTTATTCAGAATTAATTTATGCCAGTCCAGTAGTACCAAGGTGAAGGAAAATGGCTGGAATTGGAACCTTGGATTTGAAATATTTTTGGTAATATGCATATCAGGGGAAGTCATGCCAAAAGGTGTGTCTTTTGCTTGGATAATTAATTCTGTTCACCACCTAGCCAAAATGAATTACCATATATGCATCTAATGCAGAATATTTTCTTCTTCTTTTTTTGCACTGGTACAAATCATAAATTTATTTCCAGAGGGATCCAGATGCAAACCTTCAGCATTTCTGTAGGGTAAATAAACTACGACGTATGTTCTTCTTGGCGAATACAACATGCAAAAGGTGCCTGGAGATATGCTATAGTGATTATGAGATATTATTGTGAGTTTTATTATCTTTTTAAACAATAAAACAAGAAAAGAAACCAACATAAAAGCAAGCAGTTCTGCACCAGATGTAAGAATTTAATGGTGTCCATCCCTGGCTATCATTTGGAACATGTGCCTCAAATATGCAACTTTTGTGAGTCTCCCCAGGTGAGTAGTTGATCTTATCTTGCAATTTCTGCTTCTTTTCAAACAGTACACAGCACAATCTAGTAGCCGAGTGATCCTAGGAATGTTAAATCTAAAATAAAAGGGGGATTTCTTTTCTTCAACACCATGTTCCTTCCTCAAGTAAACATTACATTCAGAAGAAAAATTCCATTGCAGTATCAACTCAGAATCTTAGGGGTAAACAAAAGAGTATGGAATAATCTGGGGTTTGTCCTCCCCTTGCCCCTTTCACTTTCAAGCACTATTTCCTATGATCCTTCTTGCAGTTACCATAAAATCTTCCCTCAGTCTTAAAAATCCCAGAATTTAAAAATACTTTTTGGTCCCATATAGTGAAAAAAGTTTTTTAAAGACACAGTAAAATGGTGAAAACCAAAGATTAGGGCCAAGCTCCTCTTCTTCAATAGTTCTGAATACAATTCTTGAAAATATCTGGTTCTAAAAAAGGAGGTTTAAAGTCTCTGAAGGACACATACAAATACAACAACCTACTATTGCATTTACACTGATTTCAACAACAAAAAATTATATGCAAATTAATGCAAAAAGAGCATTTTCTGGAAAAGTTTTTCAGATCATCAGTGTGCTTCATTTATTAGATTCTGTCAAGTAAGGTCTACCTTGAAGGAAGACAAGCATCTGTAAAAAAAGTTATATTAGAATCCAAGATTATTATTTTCTTTGAAGTAGACATGATGGAGACAGTTAAATGAAAGTAACATATACATGAATAAACAGCAAATCTGCTTTCACTCGTGATAAATAAATTATCCAGATGTTTGTTCTCTTCAGCTGACACCTGTAAAAGCTTAACTGCTAAAAGGAGTATTTAGCTCACTTCAGAGAAATCTGAAGTATCCTGCTACTAAATTCTGTTTTCCAACTGGTTCTTATTTACAGTAGAGCTATTAAATATTTATTATAGCAGAAAGGGAGAATTTTCAGTTGTCCTATCTTGTTGTCTCTCAGTAAAGAGGTTGCTTAGATTCTCTACAAGAACCTACAATGTCACTGCCAAGAAAAGATAGAAACATGCCTCCACCACTTGACAAGGCCTGTATACAAAAATACATTTGCCTGACTTTCTGACAATTTACTGGTTGACAGCTTGCTAAACGAGGAAGAGCAACACTATAATAATAGTTGACAGATGCTGTTTCCACGAACTTTCAAATTCCTTAAGCCTTTCCAAAAACACACACAGAAACTGATCTGCTTGTCTGCCGACTCAATTCCAAGCTGGGATGTTCTGATACCACTGGCCTATCAGTTTACATGGGATAATTTAACATTATTCAAATGCACACAAACCCCTGAACGACCAAAAAAAAAATCATTCAGCAGAACTACTCATATCCCTACTTACAAAATGTACTACTTCAAAGTGATACCTGTAGAAAGTTTCTAGAATCTAAATTTAAAATAGGAGCACTGTGTTAAATTAGACTTGCCAAATAACCCAGGCTCTGCCATTTTCTGGCACCTGGTTATGAGAGATTGCACTGTCCCATTATTTGTCATTCTGTGCTGATTAGTAGCTTATTCACTTTTTTTTTTTTCATTTTATATGGCCTAGCAATTTTAGAATGAAAGGTAAAAATGGTCCTGTTGAAGCACAATTAACCTAGCCAATAGGTCTAACACCCCTGTTGATTTCTTATGAAGTGCCTTCCCTATTTGTTCGCAATTTCATAAATGCCATATGACACAGAAGTCATGCTCTGAATAATTAATGCCTTTTGCACAAGCTTGTTGGCAAGATCTAAAATGTTTGCCTTTAGCAAAGATTTTTTCCTCTGCTTATATATTTTGCCCTTTGAACTGATCGCTGGTAAATTTTCCACTATTTACTAGGAAGCCATAAGAACAGATCCTAAACTCTACACTCAAGCATATAAGCTTGATGTAACTTCTTGAGTCGATGTAATTTCTTTTTAATGAGTCACTGGAATACAGTATAGATAGATACGATTAATCTCAACTACCTAAAATGATGGCATTTAGTAAATAATACCAATTATAATATCTCCAGTCTAGGCCATACACACCTAACACTACATGGTATTCTGTTTGAAAACAACAGACGTTTTTCTCCACCTCTCTCACCAACTTGATATTTCCTTCTATGTGACCACCACATAAAAAAATCTCAGTAATACTATAAATGGAACTCACAGCCCAGGATAGGCAATTGTATCCTAGGGCAGGAACTATCCTGCAGGAGACATATAGTATAGATGGTCTGATATTCAAATACCAACTGACTTCTATATCGACGTTCTCTGCTGGCAAATGAACGAGGACATGTGTTAACAAAAATGTAAAAATACACTGGAAAGATGTGCAAACCTGACTGATACTGTTATTTTCCAGTGAAAATCACAGCATGAATATTTTTCTCATCCCATCCATTACTAGGTAAGAAAAAAAAAAAAAGAAAAAAAAAAAAGAAAGAAACTAAAAAAGAAGAAACAGACTAAAGAGGGGAAAAAGAAAGAAGCAAACTAAAAAGAAGAAACTAAAAAAAAAAAGAAACAAACTAAAAAAATCAAAAGAGAAATCACTTCCTTATTTCTCATGTTGGATTATAAGCACATGCCTCACTGTGCTGCATCTCCTTTTCAGATGATCTGAGATCCTTCCTTCTGGGCAAATGTTGATCATGACCCAAAGGCAAACAAGCTTTACAGGTAATGTAGTTCCATTAAGAAGGCAGGAAATAGTTTTTAATTTGTTCTCCGGTATTCAGAGCTGGTGTGCAGACTACAGCAGACAGTATCTCAGTGCTTAAACAAGTAGTTCACAAAAAAAGGTCTGCAAGACTTAACACTGTAGCTGCTCCACAGAACCATTCTGGTGAGAAACAATATCCTTCTATCCATCAGACTGTATTTATCCATCTTGTCTTCAGCTTTAGAAAATATATACAATGCAGTTTAAATTATTAATTTTGTTCAGTTCCTTCTAACACCAATTTCGGTCCACTGACCTGTATAATTAATTGATTTAACTGGTGCATTATCTACAACATGATGTATTATTAACTAAGTTTGTTCTCTTAAAACACTTCCATGGCAAAGTATCAAAATAAGATACTCACATTTGTCTGTCCTATACAATTTCTTCCCTTTCATATTATCCTCAGAAAAAATAAATTAAATATAGATTGCTGTATTCCTGTAGCAGTAGCCAGATTGGCAACTGATAGCCTGATCTTGCTCTCCCTGAATGAACTGCGAATCTCTCAGACCCTGCCACAGGTATTATTAATCAAAGTTTCTGCTACATCGACATACACTATTAAAAAAAGCAAAATCTCTGAGGATACAAAAAGCTCTCAACTTTCACAATTTCCAAAAAGGAAGGCAAAAAGCATTTCACGCAAAGACTAAATTAAAGTCTTTTTCAGAGTCACAACACATACAGAAATGCACTGAACTACTGCCAGGAAGAACTGCAAACTCTTTGTCCTCTCTCACCTAGCTCAAATGTCTCTTACCTCCAGGGAAGGGAATCCCAGCCAACATCAAATTCTATGTTTTCTGCAAAGTCATCACTGAATCTAATGTGTATGACTGCAACAGATTATAGAAGAAATACAAACATTTCATTAGTAAAGCCATAAAAAGCTTAAGAAATTATGTGGGGTGGTGCACTCTGGTAGAAACATTAAAGCTAGCTCGTGTACTTAGCAAAACACAACTGATGTCTGTAGTTTCACTGCCTACTCTTCCTTCCTTCTTTTGCATTAGAAAAGCTCCAACATTTTGTTCCACCAAAACAGTAATGTATGTCAGTGAAACACTTGCATGGGCTTTAGGAATAGGAAGAAGGAGCTGAGGACATTTTGCTGTAGTGCGAGAGGAAAGGAAGGACTGTGCCACTGCAGGGCTGGCACCTTCCAATAAGACCTGTGAGCATTTCACTAATTAAATACTTGTTTTCCTAATCAAACCAGTTGTTTTGATCTTGGTTTCTTGCTCTTTCAGAGCTTTAATGTCAATAAACTGAAATTTCCTTGCAATTCTTAATGGAAATGAAAGCCAGGAGCTGGTGTGATTTTCAGAAAACCTTTGTTCATTAATTTTTCTGACACTTTCCCTCGTGCAGTAACTCTGGCAATATGATATTAATTCTGTCCTCACTCTCCAAACAGTCATCTCCTGTTGGTCTGTTTTGACCTTTCTGTATTTAAAAAAAAAGAAAAAAAAGTAGTGTTTCTTCCTCAGCTATAGAATTTTAAGTCATAACGGAATAATCTCATTTCCTCTGAAGTCACAGAGCAGATCAGGTGAGCTTCCAAATGCTACAACTACACAGTGAGGAGTGCCACAGCCTTTGGAAAAGGTTACTCACCTGAAATTTTCTTTTTAACAGCACACCATAAGATTGAGATAATGTTTACAATTCAAAAGCCTTAAAGGAAAGCATGTAGAAAGCATTAAGTTCACTGAACTTCACTCTCTGCAGAAGACCACAGTCATAATGCAATGTCTGAAATGTAGTAAGGCAAACATGAACTCATCTTTCCCCCTTGTAGAGAGCTGTGTTCATAGGATCTGGTGCCCTCTGCTGATCACCAGGTATCTCAGCCTAAGAGTTAACTGAGTGCACTCCATTAATTGTTCTTCTAGTTGCTTTAAGCACACAGGACATGAATAGGTGTCTGGTTAAAAACAGTTTTAATGGTCCAGGTGCATGCCCCTGCATTGCTCAGCTGCCACAGAGCCCTGTGCACCTTGCTGCTCTCATGGTGAGAAAGTGAGACAGAGAGAGCCAGCAGGCACCAATCCTCCAGCAAGGCCCCCCAGTCCTCCCCATTTCAGATGCTGCTGAGCAAAAGCAGATTAAAGCAGCCCAGTTCCAAGGACTGGGACAGAGCAACCTATATCTGGAGCTGCACTGGCCTCCTGCAGCTACTTCGAGAAAGAACAACCCTGATTGCTGTTGCATTGCCACTTCTTTTCTGCCAGCAAAATGCTGGGGCTCCCTCCCTGGTAATGAACTCGAATGAAGCCTCACTGAAGTACAGCACTGTGGGCTGCTGAGGACAACCGATTAAACACAGAGCTCGCAGCTTTCACCCACTGCTGGAATCTGGGCAGACTCATTTCTCACAGCCACTACTGGCACCCAGGGTGCAAATTAAAGATAACAAAGTTCCAAAGCCATAAACCAACATATTTTTAAGCTCTGACTCTACAGACAATTCTGCTTCCTGATATTAAGCAACCAAAAAGCAAACCACCATATCCACAGTCTTAAACTGGCTACTTCTTCAGACCTCAATGACTGCAGTCTTTCATTCTCAAGAACAAACAGTTCCACTGCAGCAGGCTATAAAGGTTCCAATCAACCCTGACGAAAAATAGATTTTCTGATATATTTAATTTCTGTATGCTCAGATCATCAAACAAACAAAAAAAAATATCTCCAATTATATTCCATAAATAACAGTACTGACACTGTTAAATGTTGAAAGCATTCCATCAAGTACTTCAAATAATATAAAATTAATCCATATGTCATACGTGCTATAGCCTGTGAATGACTCCATGGTCAAAAACTGGAGCATCTCCTTTAAAATTAGGTTCTCAGAACAAATAATCACATTTATAGATTCTTCAGTATTTGAGTTTAGGCATTTTCTCATTTGGATTAACATATGTCACCTGTCCTTCACACATGTATTCAGAGTAAGAATTTCAGTCTTAGAATATGTGTGTCAGGTGAATACCTTTTGTAAGGCTTCTATATCATCTTGGTTGCTGTTAAGGATGGTATTCCACACGGATCCTTTGTCATAGCCATTAAAAAAAAAAAAAAAAAGAACAAACATATGCCATGTTGACCATTTGTAGAGGTAAAAATAGGGTTCTAATATATTTTTGGCTTGCTTCTGTAACAAAAACTTCAATATACAAGATTATTGTGTAACTAACTGTCTGTATCATAATAAAGTTTTGCTGTTAGAAGTCTCACTCTGAACAAAGCACAATATTTACTAACCTACAGCGCCAGAAAAAAAGTACAGTATGTGGCTTCCATTTTGTACATGACACAGCTTGGAGAAAGCTGCGTCCAATGTACCATCATTCAAAGGTAATGTGATATTTTCACCACCCAGTTGGCTAGTGAAAAGCTCTGGGATAAATGAAAGGTAAAATCCTTTGAAAAAATAAACTCAAGTCTGTAAAATATTAGCCAATGTTTTCATAACTTTTCCAGCAACTATAGTTTCTGGTAGATCAATTGAGACTATATGAAACTACAAGGAGAAGCCTGAGCACCAGAGATAGACATATTGCAACTTTTCCTATAACACACAACTATCGCATTCTCCAAACGTGCTGAAAAGTACTAGTTCAGTTGTAATTTATATTTTTTATGCTTGAAGGTGAACCACAATGGGAAACTTGATATCAAATTTTTCAGCTGTGTAATGTCAGGGAAATGGGAAATTTATTGACTCCCGTAGATATGAAGGTATAAAAAAAAAAAAATGCATATTTTTCCCATATTAAAACATCTATAAGCATCTTTTTCATACTAGTGACGGAAATACACTTAAAATTAAAATTTTTTCAGGCAGTTCTCACAGGGAGCATAGGTTCACTCTTCATTATATATTCACTGAAGTAATAATCTATCTCCTGAAATAATCTAACATGTACAGTGACTACATTGTTATATGCTACTTATGTTTACTACTTTCCCCTCAATTCGAAACTTTTTTACACAAAGAAAATGTTTATTCTCTGCCTGCCTCATACCATTGGCCATAGCTTTCTCTTTTTCCTTCTCTTCTCCAAGTAATTATTTACACTCTGCACTATGTTTCCCTTTATTTTTATAAACACAGAACAATGTTTTATCAAAAATAATTTAAATCAAGTCCCTGCAGAGTTCTCATGGAAGACTTGAAAGAAAAATTCAATGAAGAAAGCTAAGACTAACTGGATGGCAAAGAGTATTAGCAAGAATAAGGTCAATCTCTTCATTTGCAAACCTTGCAGTTACCTCCTTCCACACCAGCTCTCAGGAGAGCTCTTCGGCTTGCAATGAGAAGTTCAAGAAAGGTAAAATGAGGGTTAAAGAGCCTGTTGCATACAACATTTATTGCTCACACAACTAATGGTCCCTGTTTATATATTGAACAAAACCACAAACCTTTTATTCTATAATTTAAATAAGAAGTCACAGTCTGAATATTATGCTTTGATTATGCTTTGGTGTCAATCATATTTACAGTGCTCAAGACATGACAGGCACAGTAAATACTGTCACAAACACAAAGCAAATCAACCAGGCATTTAATAGGAGTTCAGATGATGCTCAATACAGTACCCTGATGAAGCTGAAAGACCCTCTCAAGGAAATGAATTTCTCTGTAAAAGCTGATGATTCCCTTGAGAACCTTGCTCAAAATAGGTATTTAGCTAGAAAAGACTATTAATTTTTTAGTTTTTTTAATTATTCCTAGAAAGTGAATACTCAGCAGCCATCTGTTTAAATGTGGTAAACTCACATAGCATAGAAAAAACCCCTGTAATTTTGGAGCATCACTTCGTTTTATATTAGGATCCCTCAGCATTGCCAAACAACTATGAAAAGGGCTTGGTGAGAAAACTCCTCCTCACAGGTAACTTTGTCAGGGACAAAAATCATGCAAAACCCAAAGGTAATGAGGAGCTCTCCAGTGATTCGAGTGCATCATAACTACTACTAGAAAAACCCTTTCCAAAGGGCACTAGTGAAATGAGTAACAATCTTTCTCATGCTTTTAGATTTATTTAAAACTCTAGAGTTCGAGATCAAAATGTTAAAACCTCTTCAGCTGTAACACACCCAGAATATAACAAATGTCAACATTTGAAGAAAATGTTTGTAAAGATATTCAAAATAGTTTACCATTCCAGTACTTGCAGTTTAACCCATGACCTCTCTTAATTCTGGCCATTCTGTAGAAAGATTTATTGCTATTTAAACTGTTTTGGTAACTTAAAAATTTAGAATAGAGTATCCCAAAACTGTGTCTTACAAAGAAAACTTTGCAAAATGACATCTAGCATCAGGAAGACATCAGCCTACCCTGCTTTTTCTACTTCCTAGTGAGGGGAAAATCATGAAGTATAAACCACTTCAGTCTCTTGCTGCAGAGTCAGTCAAATAAACATTCTTAGTGCTAAATTTACACCCTAGTTTACAAAAATACACTGCAAACTGCTTTTCTTCTGTCCTTCGTAGCATTTGTGGGGTGTATCAGCAATGCAGAGTCACTCACATATGTTTCCCTCTTCTAAAACCCCACATGCTTCAGTGTGTTACCCATTTAATTACAGAGGGCCAAGCAAGTGAGCAGAACAAAACTTTCTTGAAGGTATTAATATTTTAGGCAATTCTGTTTGACTTCTTTTACCTTGAAAGAATTTAAGGAAAAAAAAAAAACCCACAGTGAAACAAAAGAGCTGCTTTTCCTAATAGAAATAGTTTTTGATTTTGTCTGGATAATAAGAATTTATAGTGTTGTTGAAAGGCCCTGGGGACAGTCCTGGAGACTGAAGTAATTTATTTACTCATAGAACAAGCACAAACTATACAAGCACCTGCCCCAGGAGCCCAGTTAAAAGCCCCTTGGACTTGACCTGGAGAGACAACTCGCAGAGGTTAAACACGGTGTCTCACTTCCCAGTCCACTTGTGACTTTTTTTTCCCCCTTTTTTTTAAGGAAGAGAGAGAGTGTGTGAAAAGTAAGCTTGCCACCTTGCAACAGCTCAAAGAACCCTTCAGAAATGTGATTCAAAAGTCTGCCTACTTTGAATGAAGCATCAGATCTTCTTGAGGTCACTGATGTGCCTTTAGGTCTTTGCTACTAAGTAAATTGACAACTTTGGTACTTTCAGGAAAATGGGGGAGAAAAAAGGAGAATATGAATTCACACAGACAGACAGCAAACCCAGAAATAATAGGTACATTCATGAGAATAGCAGTTACTATTTCGATTTATGGAGTGTGATGCACTAATGCGTATAATGAAGCAGACAATCTAATGACTCAGAGTGCTGAAAAGGAGGGAAAAATAAATCCACAGAAGTCACAAGATTTACTTTCAAGATTAATGGGGATAAACCAAACATTCCAGATGTTCTAATCCAGTGTTCTTGTCTCTATGCTACAGAAAATCACCCTTCCCAATGAAAAAATGCCATCTTTCTTCTAACCTATGCTTTTGTTCCCATTATTATTCATAAATAGTTGATTTCAACTATTTACTTTTTCTTCCACTTAATCAAAATGAAGAAACAAGCATATTTTGCATAAAAATATATTTTAATAAAAATGCTCTCTGAAGACAAAATACTATATATTACAGCCATCCAGAATATGTAATTTATCAAGGTGAAGCAAAACAGTTTTGTTTTTTTTTCCCCCATAATTGTTGTTTAAATTGTATGAAAATACTACTGTCAGTTCTAAAACTGCCATTGTCACCATTTTTCTTCTGCTGTAAAAACAGCAGCATCACAGCTAAGTACATGCTCTATTCACTGGACAAAATTTACCGTTCTAATTACTGGACCTGCTACAGCTAATGGAAAATAAGAGTTATAGGGTTTTGCTCTGCAAAGGAAAGCTGTTCAACAAGGTAACAGTAGGCTATAAAAGCAACTGGGGAATCTGATGAGTCTGACTTGCTGTTACTATGGAAATCACCAATTATAACAACATATTCACGTTTTAATCATATTCTCTAAAGGACTGACATCATAAATTAATTCTATTTTTAAATCCAAGATTTTGTTAACTTACTAATCCAGAATCAATCACAAAAAAGCCACCTAGAAAGTCACATAAAAGCCATGCATGTTCACATGTGCCTGATACACAAAGCTCAGACTGAACAGCCAATCTTGAGTAGGTTCCACTTCACTTACTGCAACCCCACGACCAGCTTTGCTGAGCATCTGGACTCCAGCATAAAAGTGTGCTGAATTCTGACTTTTTTTTCAAAATTTCTGACATTTTTTCAAAAAGAAAGGACTGTCCTCTGTGTTAATACTAGTAATTTTAACTCTCAGCATAATGTGCTGTATTAGCTATGCCCAGATTCTGCAACCCAGAAGATTAAACACAAAGTAAACACTTCAACTTGTTGTAGTTTCTAGAGATATCTGCTTAGATTTGAGCTCCTGGGAGGCGTGAAAATAAGTCCTTAATCATTGTCAGGACTACACTTTTATTTCTGACAGAAATCTAAGCATTTGATTTCATGGGTACTTGCAAGGCCTGTATTACTCTAATTCAGTCTCCAAAATTCTCTGTGACAGATCTGAAACTCATCTCCTGTCACGTTTGGTCTTTCTGTAATACTAAGAAAAAACAAAGTAAAATTTCAGAGGCTAAAAATAAGTCATATGAAAAGGCTTTTTATAGAAAAAGCCTGTTTACCATGCTCATGTAGGAGGCAGAATATCAGAACTGCTTTGAATATCACAGATAAACATCTGTAACGAGCAGAGACTGGCCAGTTTGCACTGAAGGAACTTGACCGCTGCTGGAGACATCCTTTGGACAGAGGTCCTTAGGAGATGCCAGTTCTTGACACTGACTTAATCTTCAGACAGATGTTTAAGGAAAGGGCTTGGTTTTGGTTTTGTTTCTCTTTCGTATTTTTTTCCTGAATTAGCAGACAGAAGGTCAGCCTTGTACTTAGCTATACTTTACTGACCCTTCCTTAGTCAGGGAGGGTAATAAGAGATATCTCAGCATGACCAGCCACCATGTTGCTTGGGAGTGACAACTTTTCATAGGTCCACAGAGTGATTCATTATCAAAGCAGGTTCTGGTGCTCCCCAAGAGTTAAGAAGAGCTTTTTCAAAAAAAAAAATTGCAGAGGATTGAGTGGCTTGGGAAAGCCAGTGTGTCAGGTCAGTGGTGTGGCACTTCCACAGCAGCTGTAATCACTGCCACATGACAAGCAGCTGCCTGGAGGGAGGAGGACAACTTTGTGATTTTATAGCTAATTATGCATGTGGTTACCACATTTGAAACCCCACTCAGCTTCCCACATAATGATCATTCCCTGCTCCAGAAAGTCACACGCCAGCTTTGGGTCTCCTGCCTCTGTCTACTCCAGTCAGATGGAATCTGATGACGATGTAGAGCCAAGAATGTGCAAACAGCATGTCTGACTCTGCTTCTCATCTCTGCATTTCAGCAGAGATGCAAAGAGACAAACAACCGTACTCTGAAATGAGGACTAGAACAAATACTCTGCAAGTACATTATTGTTCCAAATTAGATAAAACCTCAATTCCATTTTTAAACTTCAAAATGCAAAATCCTGAACTGTGTTTTTTCAGAACAGCATTAAGAACAAGTTTAATAGGTTAGCTTCCAAATAAAATAAAGAAACCATCCTTTATTAAATTATATAGAAGGGGGTCAGAGATTAAAAATCCTCTGCCTCTCATTATTAGACTTGAGATGACAGATTCATTCCAGAGCACAGAAGGAAATATATTATCCCAAAACAGGATATGAAGTTCAGTCCCAGTAGATTAGTCTCTGTTAAGTAAATTTATTGTCTAATCTTTTAGCTCTACCCCCAAACTGCAGTCCAAGATCCTCTTCCCTATCAGTATTAAATCCCCTTTCCTTCCCTCTACAACCCTACCCCCAAAGCTCCTCAACAGCGTTTGCCCTTTGGTCTCATTCCCACTAGGACTTTGATGGTGCATGAACCTCATACAAAAACAAGAAGTGATGGGAGTGGAAGGGAAAGGACTTACAACTGCAATCAACCAACTAATAAAACCATGCTGTGCTCTGAATTGTTAGGCAGAAGAGAAAAGCAGAATAAATGTTTTGCTTGCTTTAAACAACAGCAGAAAGCCTGGTGGTGAGCCACTCCTGTGTATTTGTGTGTGTGTGTGTGCCTAGTAACCACTTTACAATTTTAATACAGACACTGAAGAAAACCTTCAAAAGAGCTGTATTAGCATGAGAGTACTTTCTGGGAAGAATTAAATGTACTATGTGAAGCTAGAAGGCACATCAAACAAAGAGCAACTCTATCCCCTTTTTGTTTACCGAGGCAGAAGCAATCTTCCATACAATGATACATTCCTAATACAATGTTTAGTCTAACCTTAGACTCCATGAAATTATTTGCAAAGACAGGAATTCCCAAAAAAATTCCAGTGGAAGGAGGCAGTCTTGCCCTCATCTTCCTTTTCCCTCCTTTTAATTGCAAGAAAATTAATTGTACGATTTAAATGTATGAAAGAGACACACTATGACAAATCCAAAACAACAAAAAAAGAATGCACTTTCAGAGTGACACAGCTAGAAATATTTCTACATGGTCTCTAACCATGTAGAAATCATCTACATGATAATTTCTACACCACGGAGGACAACTATTTCACAAAGATCACAAGTACAACATGCAACTCCCCTGGAATCATGGATTGATTCAAATTGTAAGAGTGCTTGTGCTCTCTTCCTTTAGCAGTACGTCATAAACACTCCTGTCAGGTACTTAAGCTCAGACTTTTGCATGTTTTCGTGTGAAACAGCTCCGATGTAACAGCTTTATGCATAAAATAATTGCAAAGAACTTGGTTTCACCAACAGTGTGCTGTCTAAATTATTACTAAATTGAGGGCAACACTGTTCAGAAGGACATGGTTTATTGTTTTAGCTGGAGATCTGCTGCAAATACTTGGTTCTGTAATAAGTTTTTAAAGTAGCTATCTCCACTTAAACCAGTTGACTTGCACCACATCTGCTATAGAATGCCATTCTTGGCTGCATCTTGCATTGTTGACGATGTACAGTCCTGAGCTGCACAACTGTTTCTTTGCAAAACCTTCTCTTATTTACTTTGGGGTTTTTCTGTTTCTCTTTTGACTCTGGGTGGAGAAGGCATGGGAATCACAAACAATACATTTGGCAAGTGTTCACACTACAATCCTTAAGATAACCACTCCTCGCCATAAAACTGTCCTTGGTTAGACTATTTTTTTCTCAAATCGAATAATTCTATGTGCTACTCCCTCAACTTGCACCCTAACATTTCACTTCATTGTATTTTCACAGTGTGCAACGTGCTAACTTTGAATACTGAAATTTATCTCTAAAACAATCACTGTCAAACAAGTTCAGGTTAAAAAGAACAAACAAACATACAAATAGTTCAAAGAAAGAATCCCGCTCTATTTTCTGTATAGCTCTGGGGTTGTTTTAATGTATAGCTTCTTTTTAATGTTCCTACTTACCTTTAATAGATTTAAAGTTATCTCAATGACAGCAGAAAACATGTTAGTCATAGATTCATTTTCAGCAAACTCTTAACATGACTCTCCAGAAAAATAAAACTTTGTATTTTTCTCATTGAAATTAAGAAGAGATACATAGACCAAAGCCTAAAGGTCTCCAGCCAGAAGCCTGCCTAATCCATTATACATATATTCAACTTCCCTTCACTTGAAAACTCATTCTTCAAACAGTTATGCATTTCTAAGTAACCAAGAATACATTTGTATCTTTCTATTGATACAAAGCACTGAGCAAGCAGCTTCCCTCTGTTCTGTGTACTCACTTGGAAAACAGGTTTCCTCATCTGGTGAAAGAGTATTTGGGACTACAAAGTAAACTGGTCTACCAGACATCTGTAAATTACTCCCAATGCAATATACAGGAGACGCTTACGTCTGAAAAGTAATATTTATGGGGACATGGAAAAAAGACATGCGCATAGCCCAAGCAAGATCCAGGCTGCTGGGCTGATCAGCTGAGCAACTGCATCAAGATCCCCTTAGCACATTTCTGATTTCCACTGATAAGCCTTATACTCAGTGGAACAAGCCACACAGGGTCTATTCCAAAGAAATCCGCAGGGATTCAGAGCTCTGGAAGAACAGAAGACACCTACTGTTAATAACCTAAAGGAAGCCACACAACTGGGACTTCTGGGAGAAGCGTCCTAAGGATGGGGTCTGTTGCTATCCAAATGCATCCAGCAGCACCACACAGTTCTCACTGAATTAGCAAAAGGCTGAAACAGTTATTTGGTCAGATAGGAGAAGACTACTAAGAATTGTCTACAACATGATACGAAATGAAAAGACAAATGAGGACTGCAGTTCTAGTGCCTGCTTGACTCTCCCTGCACCTCACAGAACCAATACTCTCAGTCCTATTTCATGGCAGAATCTGTGAAATAAATCATCATTTCTATTAAACACAAGCCAATGAAACCAGTTTTTCCTTGTATTATAAATAATTTGGCTATTCTGCATTTAATGCAGAATTCTCAGATTACAAGGCCAGGAGAAAGGAGAACAAACACTAATGGTGCTTAAGTCAAAATACAGATGTATGAGACAAACCAAAACCCCAGAAAGTGAATGAGTCTATCCATGGATGTCAGACCAGAATGGACAACTGTGTCTGTGAAGTCTGATCTCCTGTATAACACAGACTAGACACTTCTACTAGTAGTTTACATGAACAGACCATATCTATTCTGAGCCTTTAAAAAGGATATACATTCTGTATTACACACATGCAGGATACACAGTGCATCTTCAGT
Source organism: Merops nubicus (assembly GCF_000691845.1). Taxonomy (NCBI): domain Eukaryota; kingdom Metazoa; phylum Chordata; class Aves; order Coraciiformes; family Meropidae; genus Merops; species Merops nubicus. The sequence continues at coordinate 85,161 of NW_008582304.1, read as the reverse complement.
GATAGTTTTCTGCTATATTAAACTGTCCTCTCAGGTAAGTATTGCACCACGTTTTAAAGAGTGAAACATTTGGTAGACAAAATGTTAACATTTAAACTATGGAAAGCTTTAGTCTAGGCAGCTTGAAAAGTCTCTTTCAGGAAAGCAGCTGCTTTCAATGGTGATATTGGTATCAGCGTTATTACATTATCATTCAGCCTAGTTGCTTGAAATAAAACCAAAAATCAGATCGGATTTTCTGTGGAACTCTGCCCATCACCCCGAGCAAAAACCAACAAAAAACCCAAAACAACTCCCCATTAACCAAACTGCCACTCCAGTGAAACCTCATTTTTAAATCACTCATTCCACCTTTTTCATTAGGCAAAACTTTATTTCACTGCCTATTGAATAAGAGCAGTATTTTTAAATTGAGTGCAATTACAGCAGAATTATTCAAGGTGACTAATTACACAAGAACGTGACCCAAATATGACAAATCCACACATCTCTTTATGTAATTCCACTGGAAATTGAGTGTACAACCAAGTAAATAAATTCACCAGAACTGTAATGTCTGGAGCTGTTGATTGTTTCACTACTCTTGAGCACAACCAATCACTGAATTAGATACTCGTTTGAGCTCCAAAGGACTGATATGTTCTAAATGATACATACTGCACTGCCCCAACAAAATGATCGTGGTACAAAGGACGTTTGTGTGCCACGTGTGAACATTCAAACATGCCATTCTAATGCTGTAATCTCCAGTGCAAGCATTCCTCCTAACTGCGAGCCTCTGCCTTTGATGCACAGACTCAGTCAGAACAGATAATCATCACATATTTGAGTAATTCTTTAAACAAAATGTCACAAACCAGATGTAGACAACTTACGGAAAAAGTGAAATTTATTTTGGAGGTATACTCCAAAAAAAAAGTTATCATCCTACTAGGTTTGGATTGAAATAGAGTTCTAGTTTCATAATGAAAGCCAAAGATAATGAGAAGGCAAGACAGAAATTCTTACTGAGAAGGATTGCTTCAGAAACCAGTTTCTGAATTCAGAAACTAATTAGTACAGAAACTAATATAAAATCCAGTGTATTATAAACTCAGATTCACTGGCCATTTCTGTTTCTCTCGGAATGAAAATGTGTCATTTCAGAAGGGTCAGAACAAAACAAGGAAAGAAAAATGTAAGGAAATCTCTTCATACAATAAAAATGGAGTGACTAATGTGGATGACTCAGTTAATTGCATGACTTTCTACTAAGCGTATTCACAGGGACAGAAATAAAACTAAATCACAAGGAATGTATGGGAAAATTATTTTGGACCAGTAAAAAAAGTTATGCCAGAACAAACGCCTGGGGCTTCAGAGCAGTATCTTCATGTGCATACTGCAGCTATCAAGGGCAAAAATAGGGTCTCTATCTCCTCCTGCTCTTCACCCAAGACCCTAGAGTCAGAAGATAATTCAGGTTGGAAGGGAAGCCAGGATTGTCCTTGGTCTAAACCAGGGCCAGCTCTGAGGTCAGACATGGTTGCTCAGGCTTCCTCCTGTCTGGCCTTCAAAACCTCCAAGGACGGAGACTGCACAGTCTGTGTGGGCAGCCTGGGGGCTGCTGCTCAACTGTCTTCATGGAAAACAAGTTCTTCCTTTATATCCAGATATCCTTATGCCCAAGGTACAGGGTGCAGCATACAGAGCAACAAAGCATCCTGAAGAGGATTGTACATTTGTAGCAAAATTCAGAAGTAGAATTTTTTAGACTCAAGACTTCTCTTAAGATCTAACAGTATTTATGCTATGTTGTGTACAGAAAGTTACCTATCTTTTGTAGAAAACGTCAATAAAAGCTCCTCATGTGAGTCTTCAGGTGCTAGATTTGAGTGGAAGCAATTTGGGACTGAGAAGAGTTGCTGTAGAAACAAGAGCTGACTTCACACTGTTTTGAGCTGACTTCACACTGTTTTGAGCCTACCTGACCGCTCCACATGGCTTAGTGGAGAGTACGAACCCCAGGCCTGTTACATGCCCAGCCCTAACTATGTACACAAGAGATTTCAATGCCATTAGCAATAGAAGAGATCCCTGAGGAATATCCAAACTTTTTCTGTCATTCTGAAACACACACAATTCTGCGCTAGCACTAAGGAGTAGGGGAAAGAAATTGAGGAGTATGTGGTTACTGCATAATATTACACACGTTTATAAATATATTTAATATATATTACATATATTTGTATAATAAATATGATTAAGTAGCATTCCAGTTTCCTTTCAAACTTTTGAGATGCTAAAATAGCTGATACCTTAACGACTTATGAAGCAGGTTTTCCCTTAGCTGCTACCAAAACCTTGAAACATTCACCATTTCAGAATGAATAAATTAATTAAAATACTGCAAGATACTAGAAAGACATCACCATGAATTCACAATCCTTATAGCTGTTTGTTTGGCTGCATGTACTGCAATGTATAATAATGAAATTGTGCATGTTATAATCAATTTGGAAACAAATATAATTGTTAGTCCTAGAGAAAGCTGTTGGAGTGGTAACTGGATTTATTGTCATCACCGTTCTGCCTTAAGCATAAGAAAAAAAGTAATTGATTTAATGATTTTTGCAACAACTAATCAATTTTTCTGCTGCTATTATAATTTACAAATCGTCCTCTAGTAATTGTTTTAATTGAAAATACCATGCAAATGTCCCTGTAGTGATATTATGTCACGTTTTAACCATAGGGAAATTATTTAAAGCTAGGTAATGTATTCTGTAAATGAAACATCTTACAACAGAAAAACTAAAATGCACTAGCATACAGTATGGAAATAGTGCCAAATAAGCTATTTTTATTTTGGATGTCACCCTTGCCTCACTGAAATTTAACAGAACATCAGCAGGCAGTACAAATCAAGCAGTGGATATGCCCAGGATATGTATTTTCTTTTAGGTTTCAAGAGATGATTTTCCTTGTTGATGCCAGCATGCATAATATAATCCTCCATTCGTTTTATTGCTCTGCCAAGAAAAAACCAACTGATTGTACCATCATTCATTTCTTACTGAGACTTTTATATGAGATGTTGGGACAGGCTTCATCTTTACCGAGTTCTACAGGAGACTAAGTGCCCGTGACAAGTTAATAAAACCCTGAAGCAGCCAGTTCCTGTGTTCACTCCTTCAAGCCAGCCCCATCTGCCCATCTGTCAGCTGTGCTGCTCTGCTTCATGGTCCTGCCTAGCGAGAGTGCCCTGCTCTTCCAGAGCCCTGCTCTCTTGGGGCTAACTCTCAGTCCTCACCACCACCATTTGCCATGTTCTGGAAGAGAAATTTCATGTTTTGAGGCTAAAAATCAGTAATGTTCATGAACAATGTAAATTTCTGGTCAGTGACTGGAATACCAATCTTCAGATAAATTTCTATGCCAAGCACATAAAGGAATTACCCTTCTTATCTGACTGAGAATTATCTATTAACTGAATTGAACCAACAAAGCGTAAGGGTTTGGTCTCCATGTGGAAAAGAGTCAGTGTGTGGTTTCTTTCAATATTTAGTCATGCTATTGCCATCACTGAAAAAAAAAAAAAATTAAAAAAAAATACTTCACTGTTGGTTTTACCTTCTTGTTCCAGCACAGGGGGTCCATGACATAACATGCACTATAAACCATTTGATCAGCAACGACTACTCATGTTGGAGGCCACCTGTTAATTAGTAACACTTCTCACTTGACAGCTATGGACCTCTCTCTACTGAAGTCCCTGTGGAAGGAGCAAGCTCGCTCTTGGTAAGTGCAATGTTTTGCATGGAAAAAACAGATGGTGTCTTTTCTATCAGAATCAGAATCTGGTAATTTCATTCTGCTCATTCTGTATTTCAAGCACCGGACTTGCTAACTCACTATTAGGGCCTGAAGACACCTAATTCAGGTGCTTAGATTGTGGCTGTAGCAAGTATGTACATTAAACCACATAGTTTTACTCCAAAACCTCTTGAAGCAGTAGTAGTGAGGCATTTGTGCTCACACAGAAGTAAGAAGCTGTGCCACAGAACACAGCACTTGACACTGAGCTGTACAATGACCAAGTAGCTGCTGGCAATTCCACCAGAAAGCTATTGGTAATTGCATGAGCAGACTTGCTATGTAAGCTTGGCCTGGCCTTTGAGTTATACCATTTATTATGTCAAGAACATCAACATCTTTCTAGTTTCACATTTCTCAACTTTTCAATTGAGCCAATAACATGAAAGAGCATTAAATTTACCAAACAACAGGGCAGTCCCAGGGAAAATTGATGACTCTGAGCCACAGGCTAACCTCAGAGATTCATTTTTTTTTTGTTTACCTTAAACACATCTAAGATCTTTCTCAGGATACTTTGCTATAAACAAATAAGTTTTCCAATTGCGTTATGTTTATAGCAAAACCTTGACCCCTTACAGCCTGTAATAATTACAGTGCTCTGTAATAATTACAGAACTACAATAATTACAGTGCTCCATCTTAACTTCTCAAAGAGGTAAGAAAATACCATCCAAGTGTGGACCATACTTATGGAAAGCACCTGATATAAAACATGTTCAGCTTCGGTTCCACAAGGTTTTTTAAAAAGAATGAAAACCCCGCGGGCTTTGAATGCCAAATCTATTCCCCAATACACACTCATATATGGTTGCACCAACAGCCAGGCCAGTGCAACACTGGTTAAAATGCTTCACAAGCAGCAACGCCACAGAATGTGAAATCACAGTGTCAAAATGGCTTTCATGGTTCATATGACCCATCTTTTTTATATACAGAAACATGTTTTATTTTTCCTTTAGGAGAAAACATGTAATTCAAAAAAACTTATTCCTGAAAGAAACCATTTTGGCAAACCACAGCTTTCTCCCCACTCACTTTTCTTAAACCCGAAGCATTAATGGTACACTTTTTTTTAGACAGCAAGACAGATATAAAAATGCAAGAATAAAACACTGTTTGTGAAAACAGCTTCACTTCTCTCAGGGAAAACCCTTCCAACACATCTGCCAATCTACTTATAGAAGGAGGAGATCAAAATCTTCAACAGGTACAGAGCAAAACAAAACACTTTATTAGATTATTCTGTGTTTTTTTTTTTTTTTAAATACATTCTTAAATAGAGGAAGGCAAAGAATTGTCCCTGAACCCACTCTGGGGTCCAATTTCCAGTTGCTACAGCAGCCTAGTAACTGATAGTGACTGAGACTAGAAGTTCAACTTTAAAAGAAGTTCTGGCAGTGATTATTGATAGCCAAGTGTGCAACAGCCGGTACTCACTTTAATTGCTACTGAAAAATCCTTGGGAAAACTACATGGATTCTGGAATGAAGGATTAGGATGTTAAAATAATTTTACTGAATGCTTCTTGCCAATAAAAACACTTCCCCCTTTGTAAAAAAGATGTCTCATCAATATAGAGAATTTGTTTTGCCAAGCACAGATTTAATCAGAAATCTTTTTTTTTGTATAGGTGTAACTAACTTTGTTGCTTAATTAGCTGACTTGAAATGAAGCATTACTGACACCTTGCAGCGCTTGACAAGTGAAATACAGCAAATAGGCACATCAATAGAAGATGATCAATATAAATTAAGTTTTCCCACTGTTTTCTTGAAAGTGTAACACAGGAGGGAAAGGGATTTTGTTGTTAAGGAGGAGGAGGATGCTGAAAAACATTATTGAACAAACAACTGTTTTCATTTACTAAGCTAAATAACTACCTTCACTTATGTTTTAACAAGGTCTAGATGCATACTAATGATACCTGTCTGGTTTGCATTACCCAGTTAACATTTTCTTCACACACATCAGCACAGCAGGTTGTAGATAGTTCATAATACTTCATCCACAAATATCAGTGATTACATTCAAAAACCTGTGTTGAAATTATTCAACAATTATCACTTCACTCCTCACTGAATGTCTACGTTGGTGTCCGCATCTCCTCTACCTGATTAGCAGCTAAATCAGCTAAGTCTAGACACACATTCAAGGCAGTTGCAGTGCTGAGAAGCTGCCCTGCAGCTATACTCTCGGTTGCTTGTTCCCTTTGATAGTAGCGTGGCACCACAAGTTCTCCCACCAAAGATCAACTTATTGTATTTATATAGTCTTTTCCTTTCCAAGCCAAAGTTAAATGAAGTTGAAGGCAGCATCTACAGGACAAACCATAGTCACAGCCTTAAAGGATTAGAAGAAGCCATTGTTTTCATGTCAGACATGTTTTTATAATATAGACCATGTCTATTCTTGTTATTTCATTTTCATCATCACACCAGCTTTTCAGCAGTCAGGCGACCCTTTCCCACACCACAGTTTTAAAGGCTCATAAACATTATCTTTATTATATTAAGAGAGATTCAAAAATTTTAAAACAGATGTGAAGTCACTCCTGCCAAGAGCCTACACACAGTGTGATTCAATAGGATGTGGGTGCTGTAATGCACTCAAGACAAGTCATTCTAAAACTCAGAGCTCAACTTGGTGAACAGTTATTGTCATCTAGCAAAACAAAAGCTTAAAATAAGTTGAGAGCTCCCATCTGCCTGAGACTAAGAGGGATCTGTTGAACTGACTATGGACTGTCTTCAAAGCTGCTTCTACTGACAGTATACATGGACATGCAAGTGATAAAAAGACAAAGGTGATTTTTTTTCTTTGCTTCTTAAAGAAGCTATACGAGGCAAAAGGCATCCATCACATGTCTCCTGACGAAGAGAGATGACAGAAATTCCACCACTCGCTGTGCATAGCTGCAGGTTGGCCAAGTTTTTCCTTCACACCACTAGCAGGCTCGTGGTGGCCTGGAATTACTGTTACGTGGTCAACAACCATGAGCCCAACTCCAGCAGATGAGCTTTTCCTGGGCTGTGCGCTGCTCAAATTTCCCCTGCCCCCCTCCCTGGGGTTTCCTTTAAGCTCCTTCGCTCAGCACCACAGCTCCTGGAGCACTCATGGCTTTTTCTCCTCACCATTTGGGACTAGATCAACATTTTTCCCACAATGCAGAGTTCATCCATGTTGCATCAGTATTTCTTCTTCTGTTTCTTCTTAGCAGTCAGTTGCTTTGGTTTTTCTAACTTTTTATATCAAAACCTATACACTGTGCTATCTGCAGGATTTTTTCTGCACATGTATCTTGAATTTACCATGTGTTTCTGTAGGTGGGCAGCTTAATTGTTGAAACAGTCGAGAAGTTGGTGTAAAACAAATACATGGTATTTCTCAAGAAACAGCCTCTGCTCAGATAAGGATAAAGTCAGTCTTGGTGCTTTGGTTGGGTTTTTATGCTTGTTTCATTTTCTTTGTTTGTTTCTTTACTCCAACACAATCCCGTGTCTCTTATTAGCAGACAGAGAACATCTCTCAGTGGGTTCTACAAGAAAGGGAACCTGCTATGACTGTTACATTGGGAGGACTCCGGAGATAAATGTGCCACAGCTCTGCCCCGAGCTATATCATTGTAAGTGCAGTGGCATGGAGATAAAGTGAAGAACAAGGAGGTAATGAATGGCATGGTATCAAGTGTCCCTTTTCAGAGGTTGTGATATATTTAAAGTATCTCCTCATGAGGTACCCCAGTGAGGTTCCCTAGCTACCAGGCCAAGACTGCACAGCAGGACAAGCTGAGAACATAAAAGGTTATCATAGTCCTGTTCTTGCTGGCTACCTAGAGACATGAAGCTCACAGTTCATCTTTTTAACCACTTATCTCACCCCCATGTCACATTCCACTGGTTTCCTCTTACCACTGCAGTCTAGTCTGCAATTATATTCAAGCAGTTTCTTTACTCCAACACAATCCTGTGCCTCTTGTTATTAGACGCATCACAACTGAATGATAGTAAAGGAAAAGGAACTATTTTGTCATTTCCACTATTTGTCTAACAGATAACACAGACAGTATAAACAATGAGGTAGTAAGCTGTGAAATCTTGTAAAGTATTCCATATATTCAGCTCTTAAATACTCTGAATGGCATCAAGGACAGGCAATCAAATCCTGTGTGGTTTGAAAACTAGCTACAGCTCAGCAATATTTGCCATCTGGACAGATAAAAGGAAGCAGTGAGCAGGAGCAGTCTGCAGGGTGTTTAAGTTGGCAGGGACATGGCAACAAGAGCCTTCCTGTTCTCCAGGAGAGGGCAGGCATTCCCACAGCCTTCTCCTCTGGACCTTCTGCGGGATGTAAGAGGACCTGCACAACTAAATGAACACCTGAACATAACAGAGCAAAGGTGTAGAGAACTTCACTTACAAAAAAGGATTTACATTTGTAAATAGACATCAGCAACTTCAAAAGGAAATACCGTCAAAAACAGGCTGTAAACAACATTCTCTGCATAGTAACATACCTACAACAAATGCACAGAAGGAGACTACAGGAATTATTCGAGGCCATGGAAGGGGGATGTGTCCAGGTCAAGTCCTGGGTCTAGGGACTCTTGCTACACAGCTAATACCACAAGTGCTATTGCTGAGGGCTTCTGCAAAAGTTACAACAAAGATGAACACGCAAACACAAATCCAGTGTGTTATGATAGAAGTTACTTACTCATGTAGTGCAGACAAAACATATGCTCACTTCTGGACAACTACAAGGTAGCTTGTACAGAAGTTGTCCAGGCAAATCTTACCCTTGAAAGAGTTTTAATCGTGTTGGAAAACAGGACCTGCTGGGCTTCTGTGTTCACATGCGTGCCATGAAAAGGACCATACAGAGACAGGGACCATGCAGATCTCCTATTCTGTACACTGGGGACAAGAGAGACACTAGGACTCATGATGCCTCACCAAGCAGCTGGTGCTTGGAGGCTACCAGCAATGCTATGTATGACACTACTGCCCTCTCCTGGAAGCAGCTCAGCTGCATGTCCTTAGGCTTCCACGCTCAAGCCTTCAACATCATTTTCTTCTAAAATTAGCAAAGACCTTATTTTTCTATGCAACAGTATACAAATGGTATACTAGGCTAATACTAAACAATGTGGTAGCAAGGGAGTTATTCATAGATTATTGTAACCAGTACTTTTTATTTCAGAAAAAAAAAAAGATACAGTACTAGGAAGTTGATACAAACTTTTTATGAAACCAGACAAAGGAACTGGCCCTTGGACCAGTGAGTATAACTTAAAAGACTTCAGCCAAGAAAGCTAAAAGCATCCCAAACCATTAAAGCAGATGGTCTACTCTGTGGAGTGTTCTCCAGGTATCATGTGACATGAAAAAGCAGCTTTTTTTCTTATTTAAAACCAAAGTAAACAGCAATATAAAATCCCAATATAACAAACTCACTGTGCAAGTAGGGATGTGCCTAGAGCAAAATTTCCTAATTTTCCTGAAAACATGCATTTTGCTCTTTGGACTAATGCCATCTCTTTTTCTGTTGGCTCTGCCCCCTGAGGGCCACGCACTATTCAGCTGAATAACTGTAAGGTTCTCACTTGCAGGCAAATAGGAAGGAGTTTAATGAATCACAACATTTTGTTCATATTTGGCTTGGAGGAAGCATTTTCCACATTTTCTCCCTCTTCATGAAGTTCAGAGAAATTCCACCCAAACCCTGTATAACCACTTTATTGAGACCAAAAGTTCACTGTCAGATCCTAGAGTTTCCCAACCAACCAAAAAGAAAGAGAAAAGGGGGCAGAGAAAATAAATGCTTCTATGGAGAGAATTAACTAATGAGCTTGCTGAGGCTTACTTATATTCCTCCAGAGACCTATGGAGACCAAGGCTGTGAACGGTGCTTGCGTGTGTGTACAATCGCAGCTCACATGCTGAGGAATGCTCTTTCAACTATAAAAAAATGCTTTTGAAATTCCTTCTCAGTGATACAGGACTCACTGGAACTCAAATTCCCATTGGTGTTTGATGTCAAATAAAGAGAAAGATGTGTGGGAGAAAACAGAAATGATTTGTGCGACAGAAAAGATGACTTCCAGCTGACCTGCCAGCAGAGTAAACGACAGAGCCCTTGCCAAGGGATTTTATCAACTCCAGTGAAGGTTGTCAAAATGGAAATCAATGCATCAATGCACGGTTACTCACTGTTGTTGTTTTGATTCCTGCCTTGCTCTTTCTTGGTTCAAAGAAGCATACTGGGTTGGAGGAGAGCTGGCATTTTTTGTCCCCCACCAAAGAGCCATTTGAGATGAACACGGTGCATGAGGACAGCATGGAGTAAAATTACAGCTTGACTTCTAAACAGGGAACTGCACGTAGGGAAATAACTTTACAAAACATGAGAATCACTTCAAAAGTAAAAGGTCCCTTATTTTGACCCAAGGGCGTTGAAAGTTAAGCTAGGTGTAGCAGAAATGCACTGAAGAACAATTGTACTACCTCTGGTAAAATGGGATGGTAATGATGTAGAGATGTGTACAGCTTAATATATTTTTTTTTTTCATAAAGAAATTAATTTACTTACTTGGAAATTTTAATTAAAAATTCAACAATGGTGGATTTTAAACAGAAGAAAATTGCTTCTACATTAATTTGTAATGTAAAAGGGTCCTTCATTAATCCCTAATTAAATATTTCTCCACACTTAAATCAGCTAGACATCCAAATAAGAACTAAAACATAAATAATTTCCAAGGAAATGCTATATGCAGCTCAAGGAAAGAAAAAAGTGTTCAGATCTACTTTTCATTCTTAATTCCTCCTCCAATACATTTTCTTCAAGGCAACTGCTCCTGAATGCCTTGATGAACAATTTACCCTCATTTCCAAAAGTCATCAAAAACAAAACAAGCAGATATTGGCTACTTTAGATTTAGCTCTTCTGTCAAAAGTTACTAATATACTTTTAGAAAAGATCTGAAGGAGAAGAAAGAGTTATTCAGATGTATCTGAAAAATTTGTAAACTCAAAGCTTTAGATGGGTGAAACAAAAGTTGATGATGTTTACAAATAACTAATATGTTAAGTTTTTTTAAAAAGTAGTAAGAACAAAGACACTAAGAGGTAGATTTTCCAGGAAATCTGTGTTACTAGTAATTTTTTTTCAAGTATAGCTTTCCTCAATAAAAGCACAGTAAGGCAAATTACATTCAGCAGCAAAGAAGATTAAAACACTAGCCCTTCTTTCGCATTTTTCCATATTGCTTTTACCTCAGCAGATCAAACAAACTACATTTACAACATTATGAAGTTACTCAACAAACAGAAAGCATGAAAAAACATGTTATAAAGACATACTGCTTAGAGTTAGAGAACACCTTAGGATATTAGTGGGGTAAAACAAAACCATCTTCACAACAAATTGGATGCTAAGAAAACTCACAAGTATAAAATAAAGTTTCATATCATAAAAATTAATGAAATGTACAGACATCTTCAGCATGAGTCTCATCTCTCAGCTTCTTTTCTTGTTCTTTTTTTTTTTTTTTTTCCCCCCCTCCTTACAAAATTTTGATGTTGTACTTGAGATTCATGATATGGATTTTATTAATGAGCAAAGCAATCTATGATTGCTGCTCCCTCCCATTCACACTGCTAGGGAAGACAAGTGGAATGGCAGCAAGCAGGCAGCTGTAAAATCAGTTAAAGGTAATTATGCTCCATAGAAAAATCTAATTTTAGATTTAGTCTTCTTTTTAAGGAAAACTTTGAAAATTAAATACAAAGCTCAGCTCTCCAGGAACTGAAAGTGTAAATTTGTTCTGGTTTTAATTGGAAATTACATTTTTCAGTTCCTTAATCTGTCCATGCAGGAAAACCTAGGCTCAGATTCTGTGTCTCCTAGTGTGTTCCTCTTGAAATTTGTCCAACTTCAGAAAGAGTTCCAAACAACAGAGAAAAATAAACCAAGTAAATTACCACTTCTATCTTCTAAGTGGGAACACAAGGCAAAGCAGCAGCAGAGGCAGCATATTTCTGTAAGAGAAGTAAAAACACCTCTTGGCCATGACTGTGTCCCTCCTGACGGACCGTTTTTGCTGTGTTAGCAAGCCAGACTCAAACTTTTTTCCAGTAGTTGTAGCATTTAAAAAGTGGATCCCTTGCTGCTTAAGAAAACAAAGCTCTTGATATAGCCCTGTCCTTATTCTGGCCAATTCTGAAGCCTGTCTTGCAGCTATCTCCATGTTCTTGGGCTATTTTCTATAAGAGGTGTCAATCCCTCTGGGAGATGATAAGGAGCCAGCAGTGTCCTTCCACCTGAGTAAGGATGTGGCAGTGTAACCCTGGCTTCCACAGAAAGCCGTGTTACCAAAGGTCAGTCAGGACCCACACACGGTGTCACACACGTGCAGTATTTTCACCAACAGGTAGGGGAGACATTGCTTTTGTTAAATAAAGTGCCAATTAAACCATCCGCTATGCAGCACCAACTGCTCTGCCCTGCGCAGACCGCACAGGCTCACCCACAGGTGCCCCGAACAGACAGAAGGTGGATCTACACCACCTTCCCCCAAATTCGGGGCAATGGTCCAACTCCTCTATTCATCTCTCTCCACACCGTCATTTTTCCCTGCATCACACTCCTGTTAACTCCTTTGTACATCTCTAATGTGGCTTATTTAGTGGCTCAGAGCCAGCCTGCTGTCACATCACCCACAGCTCCCGACGCAGGGCGGACAAGGAAGGAGGCTCAACTCCCCCAAACCCGCCTGTGCTCCACGGCACCACTGCAGAGTATTGTTACAGGAAACACTTGCTGGCAGTTGCAGTTTTGGATAATGGTGACTGACAAGCAGTGACAGCACTGCTCAAAGTCTAGTGTACGAGGACATGCAACAAAAGCAGAATGCGACTGGGGAAGGACGGCAGCAATCCCTATTTAGGCATGAGTTATCAGATAACTCTGCTATTTCCTGTGTTAGGGATAATGTATGAAAGTGTCCTCTAATTTAGCTTTAGCTAATATGCACTCTCTCTTACTTAAATAGTTTGAAAGCTCCTTGAAATGCAACCAGAGGTTGCACCAGAGGTTCAAGTCACACATGGCTTTTTCAGGGTATTTTCAAAAAAATTATCTGATGTTGCTGTGCTAGCAGTAACAAAAGCAAGCACAGAAATAGAAACATGTAAGTAGATACAGGAAGAAAACAGAAATGTTGCAAAGGATGAAAACAACAGTAATGGGAGCCTTCCATTACCTCCATGGAAACTAGATAACGTCACATCAGGAGGCACTGCAAAACCTACATCTGAGCATATGATTAGCAGTAGCTTCACTGAGCAGCTAGGCAGGAAACCCACACGCAGAAAAGCAACATTTCTCCAACACGGAGCAGTGTGTGGTATCTGGGCAAGTGTCAGCATCCAAGAACTGTGCTGAGATCCTGACCAGAGCGTAGTCAAATTCAATGAACGTGCTGGAACAGCAAGAGTGGAGCTTAGTGGATTTTTTCATTTAACTTTCAAATCAGAAGCTGCAGAAAAGTAAGAAAAGGAGCTTCTTAAATTCTTAAAAAGGAGTTAAAAGAGGCAGTAGACAAACTGTGATGGGCAGCACAGACTATTTAAAGACACCACACTGAAGAAAATACCACTTTCAAGAGAAAATACCAATTGCAAGAAGAGTTCTAGAAGGACCAAGAAAAAGCCATTGCAGCTGGAAAATATGGTAAAGGACCCCACAAAACAAAACAAAACAAAACAAAACAAAACAAAAAAAACCACCGATTTTCAAAAAGCATCAAAAGTGCAAATGGCACAGAAAGGACCATGAACTTCAACACGCTAAGTGTGAGAACAGTTAGGTGGGGCTAAAAGAACACAAACTAAACAATCTCAGAAGAACTTGCAGAAGTTTTCAAAACTCGTAATATACTAATTTATCAGAAGTGAGAACCACATCAGAAAACCTAAAGGACCATAAGATTATCAAAGCATAAGGAACATTCAGTGCTAATGCCAGAAGAAAACCAGGACAAACTTTATTTCTACCCATGCCTCTCCTGACGGGAAGTTCTCTTTCCAGGACACCTCTACCTGGGGAATGCCTCAGAAGCATCATTATACTATGGAAGATGTCACATTATACTATGGAAGATATCAGTGAAGTAAACAGCAAGATGCTGTCAGGATGAGAGGTCATCTAATGAAAATTTTAAAGAGTTTCTAGGATTAATTAGTCAAAGCCACAGAAACATCAGCTCAACAGCATTTTATCATGAAAGAAGAAAAAAAAAATTATCAGGAGTAAAGCAAAACACAAAGATCATCATTATACCACTTTTAAAATCCCAGGTGTGCTTTCCACTTTCAATACCACCTTTCACGTTGTTATATTCAGATATATACAGAAAGAGCTGAAAAACAACAGGGAACGATCCTACTAGCACAACTGGGAAAGGCTCAGAAAAGGGCAACAGGGAAATAACAGCTTCTGTGTCAGAGAGACAACGTGAGGCAGGCTCTTAGAGATGGAAAAGCAGCAACTAAGAGAAAGGTCTATAAACTCCTGTATGACACACTGACAGTGTACAAACATTCACTGCTTCTTATCCAAAAAACAAGCAACCATCAAATGAAAGGCAGCCAGGGCAAAACTAAACAGTGGAAGCAGCTCTTCAAACATGGTGAAGCTGTGAGGTCTTCTTGCTGAAAAATATCTAGACGCAAAAGTTAACATGATTTGAAACAGACAGTAGTTGAACTAATGTAAGAAAATTCTCCTGGAATTATCACTAACTATAAAGACACCTGCTGCCTCCAGGAGCCTGGGACATAAACAGGATGAAGTCTGGCAGTGTGGGGCGGGGGCTGTAGGCACTATACTCCTCCTCGCCCCTTACACACAACCCCAGGCACCTACCATGACCACAGGCAGAAACATGATGATTGAGCTTGACAAACCACTGCTCTGATCTCATCTATTTTTACATAACAGTCATTAAGTGAAAGTGGAGAGACTGCTGCTTCTTTACATACTTGAATGGACAACCTCTGAAAAGGATTAAAAAAGTCTTAAAGCATCTGAGGCCTTGTCTATCTGCTCTGAAACATTTTGCACTAGAGGCTGAGGTTAGCAAAGAAATATTAACAAAGACTGCCCTACTTTACCTACTCCAAAGCTGGACAGCACTATTACTTCAATGTTTCCACGATCTTGTTGCTACAAGTAAGGAATAGCAAAAAAACTTATGAAGTTAGTCTTTAACCCAAGCCATGCAATTTAGCACAAATTTTAAATCTGTAGCTATACAGTCACACCACACCCCTCCCTCCTTAGTTCTTAAAAAAAAAATGCAAACCAAAAAAACTCCACCAACTCACATGGGTAGCCAAATGCTGGAAGGAGATTCACATAAAATGTGACTCAACAATCACAACAATCAGTTCTCACTTGCTCAGGACTCCAGGTGTTACCACATAGTATCCTCACTGTGACTAGAGGTTTCGACACAGTGGTACAAGTCTGAGTGAGTTCATGCAAATTATACTCGCTATATGACGCCTCAGGACAGCGAAGATCTTCAAGTACAAAAGGGGTTTGCGTTTGCAATCCTTCTGATGTTCTCAGTAGTGTCTTCACACCACATCTAAAGGTGAGTGGGAAGAGGGAGGTCTGCTCAAAGTGATGGTAAAAGAAGACATTCAGTAAGTCAGACAGAAGGGGAATAATTCATAGAGGAGAATACAACAGAGTGAACAGAAGACGTAGGACTGGTAAAGAACCTTGCATGACTTAGTGGTTAGGTTCCCTTATATTTTAATGCTGTATGTATTCTTCAGTTGCATCTGAAAATCCCATACAGAGAGAACAGAAAATACAGGAACACAGATAAAGCTGGAAGATTCTGGGAAGAAGAAAGCAAAATTGTGGCCACAACAGGTTCAGCCAAGCAAAGCAGATACTGAGTTCAAGTGAAGGAGATTCAGCTACGCTTGAAAAACTTGAAACTGGCAAATGAGATGAGAATTAACTGAAAAGTATTTATTGAGTTTTACATTTGACTTCAGAAACAAAAAAAGCTCTTAAAAACTTTTTAAAAATTAGCTAAAAGCTCACTCCACATCCATTTCACCATATTTAGGGGGAAAAAAAACAACTTCCTTTTTACACAGAGAAGTTGACCTCAGTCAACTCAAACCAGCTGGCTGGATTTTGACTGATAATATGATTTGAATGACACCTTCCTGAGGGTTTCGTAACCCAGAATTGCCAAATTACTTCCAAATCAACATGTCTAATACTTGAGCTTCATAGCCCAAAATCAATGAAAAAATAAAATAATAACACAGAAACATTTTCCTACCATGAATGCATATTGTCTTTCATTCCTCCTTTGTTTTGCAATTTAATTTCCCAAATTGTATGAGATACATGAAAGGAAGTGCCAGAAACCTTGCCCGACAGAATTTTAGCCAAGGGAGATGGAAAAACAATGATAACACACATTTATTTCTACAGAAATTATTAAATATCCCAACCATAATGACATATTTTCTACAGATCATCTCGGAATAATTTCATCATTCCACTTTGGTCCACTTGCAAATATTTAGGAAATTTTGGGAATGAGCATTTATTTGATTTACATTCAGTAGGGAATTACACCACCATTGTGTGCACAGTGCACACTCATTTGCACATTAACATATAGTGACTAGGAAAAAAAAACAACAAGCCACTGAAAAGCTGTCAAATCAATCAAAGCAGCTATTAAGATACCAGAGTCGAGCAGCACCAACAGGGACTTCTTAAGGCCTCTTGCCAGATATAACAAGAGTAAATACGTAAAGTTTAATATTCCAGGAATGAAATAGTGTCAAGTTTGAAATCAGTAAATAGCCAACACCTCGCCAGCCACAGCTTTACTGCATGGACCCAGGAGCCTGCCCTCTCCCTGGAAGGCTGGAGTTATCCCATCTTGCTCCCTGGGAGAGATTTCTCAGTTAAAAAGCCACAGAAGCCTGTAACTACTCCTTGCTTTAACAAAGCTGCTAGCTTACAAATATAATTAAGGACTGACTCCTTTCTGCACTGCAAAAACCCATGTCTTCATTTCTGTTCTTTCACACTGTAACTATTGTGCTGCTTCGAGCACAGTCTTGGTATTGAGACTGTCACCAATACAAGGAAGAAAGGAGAAATGAGGTTGGATGCTATGGCATCCACACAATCCATTCCAACCTGAACAAATCTCATCTTTTTATTTTTGCTAGCAACATCTAGATTTTGTGATCGTATTCCAGTTAAAAAATTAATTACCTTTCATCTGTCCTTCGGAGTCTGGGCTGACCCTCACTTCAACTCCTCTATTTTGCTTGGTTCCACACTAGATCAGCCATATTTCAATCTTACCATTATAAGTCATTGACACAGAACATGAACAGGTGAGACCTATAATAAATCCACAGGTTTAGTAGGCTTCACATAAAATTTTCTTCATTTTTAAGCTGTTGCCAAAAGTAGTGTTCTAAATATGACAAGTCCAAAAATGAAAAACAAAACAAAACAACATTATGAGAAGGAAATGAACACTTCAAAGAAAAGCACAGCTTGGAAAAAGATACCACTTAATTGCTGCAGTTTTGAGAGAAAAAGCAAAAGGACCCAGGCGAGCAGGGTGCTAATGTGAAAGCAGAATGAGAGCAGCCCAGTTGAACACATTCCTACATCTCAGTTTTGGCAATCTTCTAGAGGATGATCCCAGAAAACAGGGAGTGGAATTAGCTGGTGCTGGCAGTCTTCTCCGAGATCTGTTACCTGGCATCACAGTGAGATGAAATGCAGATGCTGCTCTGTGATACCACAACAAAATAGCTTCTTTGCCTGTTACAGCTGGAGTAACATAAAACATGGTCTTGAGGAGCCAGAGGGGATTAAGCTGGATGGGTCTACTGCCTTTGTGACCCAAGAGGCTTCCTGGAGAGATCTAAGAGGGGCTCCACACTTCCCTCAGAGTTTGTCATCAATTATCATATCCCTTACAACTGAAACATAGAAAAATTGCTATTTTACCTGTTTTAAGCAAACCAATTCACAGTCACTTCTTTGTAAGGTAGATCCTAGTTCAGCCTTGAACTCAAGCACTGAATCTCCTCAAGAAAAAAATAAAACCAACCAGATACTACATAGATTTCTTTTGATTGCTCAGTCATACCTGTACATCTTTCCCTGCTGCCAAACAGACTTTCCCTAGATGGGAATGAGCTACCCCAGCTTCTGCCTGCTGTCTTTCTCAAGGCTTCCCACATACCAAGTTCTGGGGACAAGCAAAAAGGAATGACTACCTTGAAAGCTCCTGCTCATTAAATTTTAGTTCTAATTATGACCTATAACAACATATTGAAGCCATATCTATAGAAAAATACAGTATTTTACTTAGTAACTGACACAAATGAGGGGAAAAAAAAAAAAAAACAAAACAAAAAAACCACCACCAACCAAGCAACTTTTACCCTTCAAAGTATCTGAAACTCAAAACTTGTGTTTTCCCCAGTGATCCTAGCTTCCAAGCTTGTGGTTTTAGCCTATTGCAGTTCCAGCATAGTGATATTTAACTAGGATAACATTAATCATTTACTTTCATGCATTAAAAAAAGGTTTTTGTTACTTTACTAGGACCACAACTATCATATACTACTATGGGACAAGAAGATCTAATACGTTATGCAGTCAGTGGTCCAAAAACGCCAACAAGAATTCAAGAACAGCAGGGATTCATCTCTTTTTATACAACCTTTAAGCACTCCAGTTTCAAGAAGTGCCCTAATCATAATCCATATAATACTTGAGGGGTACAGAAGTGAGATTAGAAAGGATGTATACAGACTAGCATTACATTTTGCTCTAAAATATGCTGGAATATCTACCGTAAAAACAGGAACTGTCAACTAGATTTACCACAAATGTCAAACATATGTTTAAACCAAACCAAATCCTGTTGTAACTGCATGAAAACCTGGGAGCAAACCAGTCCAACTTTATATAAACCTTAATTCACAGGACTTGTGATGCTGTCTGAAGGAGTCTTGTAAAGGAACATCTACATTTGGTAGAAAATCAACTGAAAGTATAGCAAACTCCCTCAATCCCAACTTTCAATCCCTCTCCACAGAGGGACTTGAAAAATCCACGTTTTCTCAGACAGAACCCGAGTGTTCCAGTGCACTGGTGTTTGTAGGTTTTTGCACTGATGCATGTATGTGCATTTTACAGGAGGCACTACCGTGTCTGGAGAGCAGCAGCTGTCAATCCACAACATGAAGCAGCATCAGAAAGCCACGCTCGCTTCCTCGTCACTGGGAGGTCACTTATTGCCAAATTCTATCTGTGCTTTTACTGTCTGACAAATAATGTTTTCTCTATGTAGAAGTGAACTAACCTGGCAATGTGTTACTCCAGCAATAGAGCAAAACAATTGCCAGAATGACTGACAAAATGCATAAGCATTTTTATTAAGTTATTTGTGATAGAAGTTCGAGAGTTGCAAGTCATCAGCATCAGCTCCTCATTTTTCTTCTTTTAGGAAGCATTAGAAGTATTTGGTCTCCACATCATTCTCACTGCAAACCAACTATTTTCTTTCTCAGTGCCAGATCCAACATTCCTTGCAGCCTTTGAGGATTAAGTCACTTTTACTCTTTATCGCACACAGGAAAAATAAAGCCAAAATTAGTACAGCAAGCCAAGCAATCAATATTTTAGATAAAGCTTTATGAATGATGTAGAGAAGAAATAAAGTGCAAAATATGCATTCCAATAATGCATTAAAATTACATTTAAGAGTTCTGGTAATTGCACAACCATGTTTAGCAAACATTTCCCCTAGGTACTCTTCCAATTCCATTTTGCAACCCAAGTGAAATCCTGGTCTAGGAATCTCTGAAATCCCACAGATGGAGACCTGGCTTTGTGTGTTGTTTACTGAAGATAAATAGTCACTCAGTAGTTTAACAGTATCAAACCCAGGACTGAAAAATTATTAGTTAGACCTCTGAGAAAAACTCCTATTATTGATTTTATACCATCTTATTCAAATTATTTTTCAGCCTTGGCACATGTAAGCATTCTAGTTTTCAAGCTTCTTACATCCATTAGAGCTTTAAAGGTTCATTTTTTTCTTCCAAAATGAAGATATTATTCAGAAGCAATGATTTGATTCTAGTAGCAATAATTTTTTCAGAACTACTTCTGTGAGATTAGAAGTAAGATCACCAAACAGCTTCTAGCAACAACTATCCCTTTCTACTCTAATGCAGAGTGTCTAAATCTCTTTAAGCTAATAGATGTCTCACAGCCAGCATTCCAGTAGGATGGACTTGGGACCACAGGAGATACTGTCCCCAAGATTCGTAAACACTTGGGGAGCTTTTGCTCTTTCTTTCTTCCTTCTGTGGCCACAAGTAGAAACTTACCTGTCTTCTAGCTGCATTCCTGGCAAGATGGATTCTTTCTGAAATCAATGGTATGGGACTGTGACAACAGGGTCACGCCTGCCTTTATTAGGGCAGTTGTCACTTTAGGAACTCTGACTCTGGCTTCATTAGTATCACAGGTGCCTTTCTCCTTTTTTACTTGGAAGTAATTCCAACTCTAACTGCAAGACTGTTTCAACTGCACACAACCCCATGATGTTAACGTAGGATTCTAAAACTCTAAAGGCCCACTGATGTGATCATCAGAGTGCAGGCCACATCGTGCACCTTAGCACTTACGGCTTACCATTACAAGGCTGCAGTAAGTACTCAGAAAAGAAAACAAACACCTCGGAGCACATCAGTGCTGAGGAACCACACATTTCTAATGATACTTAAACTCAAATACTTCATGCAAAGTTTTTCTATTGCTATTCTAAAAATCATACCCCAGAAACAAACCTAAACTACATATCAAATAAATAGCAGTTGCCAGCTGAAGAACCCAGCAGGCTGCACAGGAGATGCTGAGACTGATACACTGCCATGAAAGAGCAATAAATGTGGTGGTTTGGCAGCTGGAAGACACCTCTGCTTCAGCTGAGATAGTGTAATGAAGCTGTGGAGCAGCTTGTGTTCACTGGTGTGAAAACGGGATCATTATGTATTGCATCCCAGTCACTGCTCACCCAGGCTTATCCATCCAAGTTACTAAACAGTCTGGGTGGGCTAACTTCAAAAGGAAATCATAAACAGATTCTCATTTCTCTTTTCTCTGAAGAGGAGAGGCTGCTCGCCTTTCCCACCACCAAACTGAGCAACCTGCTCCAAAAAGAGAAGGAAAAAAGCCTGGGACCAATGGGGGAGCAGGTGCAATAACAGCTCAAACCAATTCCTGACCTCTGTCTGTTCAGAGTGAATGATAACACATTTTTCACTGCAACAACTGTCTGAACCGCGGGCTTGGCTCCAAGCAAAGCATGTGTTGCCAGAGTTGATTCTTCTTAAATGTTTTGCTGCAGCATTGCAAGAAGGTAGAGTCAAAATGTTCAAGGTGAGCTGAAGCATTCTTGCACAGATACAGTTTGATATAAGTATCTGGAGAAAGCAACACTTTTTTCCTCATAAATCACTAAAGACAACTTTTGGAAACTGTCACTGCTTCAACATGGATTACCAACTCAACAGATTTGTTGCCATATGCTCAGTGAATCACTGATCTCTTTAATACGGCAAAGGACCTACTAGACACAGAAAAGGAAGGGGAGAGGAATGTAGTCGTAAATCACTTCTCTCTCTCTAAACTCAACCATTTATTTTTGTTCAGGAACCTGTGGTCTCAGATTTAATAGTGACCATCTTCTGCTAGGACAACCGAACGGAAGTTTTCACCATGGTAACTCCACTGTCAATGATATTAACAGCCAATGTAAAAAAGTTCTCTTACTCCAAATGTGTTCTCATCTGGTTACTGAAAAGACTAACACTGTACAAGCAACAAGAGTCACAGAGGCCACTACACAGCATTTACAGGATGGTCCAAAACTGACCTACTATCATCTATAAACTTTCAGTCTTCAAGACTCATATAAAGGAAAAAAGATCTGTAAAACAACCTTCTCTACAAGTCTATAAAGAGGCTACCACAGTTCTGCAAATTCCACGCTATTACCTGGACAGATGTTTGACCACAGGCTACTGCAGTGGCCTAATACTGAAATCTTCCAGGGACACTACAGAAAGCACTGGCAGCATAGCCAGCCTGAAGAAGAGGCACTGCAGGAGGTCAAAGGAGGTAGAAAAGACGTGTTTAGAAATTTAAAAGGCACAATACAAGGAATCATATTTAAATGCTTCAAAATGAAAAAGGAGAGCAAACCAGCTGATGGAAGGCTCTGCATGAGGCACAGCTGCAGAGAACTCGGCTGTTATAAAAGTCTGTGAAAGGTGGCACTGGGATGGCAGGTGGTCTCGTCCAGCCCAGCAGCACCTTAGGTGCTGCCTTTGCTCAGGCACATCCCGAGGCTGGGACTGGAAAGCCAAAACATGCTGCTGGATCCAAGCGGGCTCTCCTGTTTGTAAGCCACTGAGCACAGAATCATAGAATCACTATGGATGGAAAGGACCTCTAGGATCATCAGGTCCAACCTTCATCCCAACATCTCCCTAACCACTAGACCATAGCAGCAAGTGTTACATCTACTAATTTTTTTAACACCTCTTGGGATGATGACTCCACCAACTCCCTGGGCAGCCAGTTCCAGTGCCTAACCACTCTCTCAGTGAAGAAATTCTTCCTATTATTCAATGGAAACCTCCCCTGGCACAACTTAAGGCCATTGCATCTCATCCTATCACCAGTCATTTGGGAGAACAGACCAAAACCAGCCTCACTCCAGCCCCTTTTTAGGTAGCTGTAGAGGGCAATAAGGTCTCCTCTCAGTCACCTCTTCTCCAGACTAAACAATCCCAGTTCCCTCAGCTGTTCTTCCTAAGGCAGAAGCAATTCCATAAATCACAACCTGTCCATTAACTCACGGAATATTCCGGCATTTAAATGTTTTAATGGTCTAAGAGTGGAGACATTGCTTGCCATTGCTGCATCTCAGCCATCCCATTCTGGATTCATTTAAGGCAGGAGACTGACTTGCCTCTGGCCACTTGACAGTGCACATCCTCATTTAAGTCTGAAAGGTTAATTTATTTGCCAGAACTTCATAAAAATTCTGAAAATTATTTTCTTTTTCCCTTCAGAAGAAATGCTTTGAGATCACTTAAATTTCATCTAAATAAATAAATCTTTGCTTACTAGCTACCATTCCTTGTATTTTTTTCTACACATGTATCCATTAAAGCCTTCAGACTCATCTGGCTGTGGCAACAAAGTCTAAGAGGATACTTAGAAAAATAATTCCCTGAAGGCACAGGTGCAAATGGCCAAAACAAATGGCTCCAGTCTAAATATTTAATAAATACAAGCCCACAAGAAATGAGACCTCATTCACATTATTTTTTTTCTGTTGATTTGAGAAAGGAGAGTAAATAAATGTCTTTTCAGACTTAGGTATCAAACGCTGAATCATCCAGAAAATGAACAGCAATTTATAGGATAAATTCATAACTTAACTCACAGGTATTATCATGATTTTTCATCAAATAAAGTAAGCACTAGCTTAGGTGACAATGTTCATGGATTTATCTCATGCACTCGATTTCCACTCAGCATTTCCCTCTCCCAGCCTCCCCACTGTACTTTTAAATACTGAAAAATTCTAAATTGATTTTTAATCCAAAAGAGTGCTCATCTTTAAAGCTGCTGTGAAATCAATACAGTTCACTGACTCCCAAAAGTGGAAGGAGGGGGGAAACAAACATCACCACTTAGAGAAATAACACTCCTTTACTATTAAATATTTACTATTACCATTCTAAGAGGCCTGCAAGCTGAATCACAGTTGAAGGTATTTTTTATTACAGATTACACAATGAAATATTTTTATTGACACATCCACTACTTGCCATTAGATATTTGTGTTGTAATAAAAAAAAAAAAAAAGGGCCTCCACCATTTTGTTTTTAATTTACAGGTTATATTCCCCTCCCAAAAAACAAACCACAAACAAAACAACAACAAAAACTTGCTTCTCCTCCCTTCTGCTCTTTCTTGTTTCTTTGTTTTGGGGTTTCTGTTTTGGTTTTACTGTGCAGTGTTCCCTGTCTCCTCATATCAACCTTGTGATTGCTACTCTGAATGCTTTACCAGCACTCCAGCTGAAACCTCATACAACACCAGAACTTTATACTGTGTATCACAGCATCGATGCAGTTGGACATAAAAACTCAGGGGCTGTTCAGTCCAAGCTCCTGCACAGACCAGGCTCAGCTCCATGGTCCAGCCTGGTCTGAGAAACTTGCAAGCTGTGAGAGTCTTCTGCCTTTGCACAGGCTGATCCAGCTCAGTTATCCTCATGGTGACATTGCCTGTCCCTATATTTAGTTCAAACCTTCAGCCACTTCAATTCATGACTGTCATAGCCCATTCTCCTCCCATTTCCCCCCCAAAAAGGCCCTGGCTGTAGCCCCTTGGGAACTAGCAGGCTGTTGGTTGGCCTCTGGAGCCATTTCTTCTTCAGGTTGGATACGCACAGTTCCCTCAGCCTCTCCTCCCTGGGCAAAAGCTCCAGCCTTAGCCACAATGGAGAACCCCACTGGCCTCTCTCTAGTTTAACAACATCTTATAGTGGGAAGACAGAACTGGACCCAGTATTACAACCTAATAAGTGCAAACACAGGCCAAGAATCACCTCAGTTTAGTGATTATGCTCCTCTTAATGCTTAAAATGCTGTCAACCTCCATTGCCAGCAGGGCACACAACTAAGTCACATCCAGCCTTGTGTGCAACACAAACTTATTGAGCAGAACTGCTCCCCAGGCAGTCAGTCCCCAGCCTGTGCAGGGCATTATGCCATCCCAGCTGGAGAACTAGCCAAAACAAAGGTGGACAATGTCTACTGCCCATTGCTCATCCACAGATCCAGCAACTTCAGCACAGTAGGCACTCAGGTTGGACAAGTGAAGGCACTCAGGTTGGTCAAGTGTCATTTACTCTTGGAGAATCTGTGGTGGTTACCCCAAATCACCTTTTCCTCTTTCACATGCCTACAAACGCTTAAAGAAGAATGACCTCTCCTCTGATCCAGAACTATGCACACTCTCAGTGAGCCTCCTGCAGTCCTTAGAGGAGCTCCAGACATCAGAGCCTTTCCTTCACCTGAAGGTCATACTTTCCTCTTCTCTACCTGTTTTTACTTAGAACCCTCTATCCACCCACCAAATCCACAGGCTACCCTCCTTATCTATTCCAACTGCATCATAGTTCTGCCTTCACTAGCAGACTGTTTTGCCTGCAAAGAGAGCAGTACCAATCCTACAGCTCACAGAGGCCAAGAAAGATTGAGTTCTTGCTCACACAGGCTGCACATACAAGCTCAAAAGCAGTACATTCATAGTCTATGCAATGTGAGACCTGGGGATGCCACACAAAGATTAGTGTTCTCCTAGTGTTCTACTGTGCAAGTTCGTCGAGTGAACCAGAAACACAAACCTCAAAACCCTGGAAAATCTTCAATCCTTGTTGTTTCTGGAAAAAGCATAACTTGTTGTACCACTTTTTTTGGTTCATCATCTTTTCCTGTACTATGGACACACACTAAGAGACAATAGACTTGCTTGGTTGATGAGCCCCTAGTTAAAATGCTGACGCTGATTCATGAAGCAGCAAGCTGTGCACAAAGTGAGGCTGTCCCCTTGTGAATTGTCTCTTAAGCCATGAAAAATATAATTATAAGGAATATATGTTAGCAGGAAACTGTGGTCTGATGGTTCAATTATTGCTTTTAATATGGCATGCTACCATAGCACATCATCATATATTAAAATTGCAGCAAGAGATTCAAAGTCCTGTGAGGAGTTTTATTTATACATCCTAATTATGCAATTAATAATCTTGATAGAACTGTTTTAGCAATCATGGCAGATACTCGCCATATGCACACCAAGGGATCGCACAGAGCAACTTGTAATCTTCGAGGAAGGAGGAAACACCTTTCCCCTCTATAATGAAAATACAGGAATATGTGTTAAGACAATTTCATGTGGTCTGTGCAGGAGATGGCTGTTGTAAATACAACACAAGAGCTTCAGGTCTCGTTACAGCCAGTCACCCACCCGAGATTAAAGGGAAATGACTATTGCTCTTAGACATCTCCAACTTTTGGTACTTTAGTTACTGGTCAAAACAAACATGAAAATACAGGAAGGCAAAACCTTCTATTTTTAAATGTTGCTTGGAGCCGGTTTGAGCATCAGACAGAAGAACACATTGAGCTCAGTAAGTGAAAAAGGAGAATTGTAACTATAGTGGTTATGAAACTCAGCTGCTGACCTCACAGATGGCAAACAACTGCTTTTTGCCAGTTGAAAATAAATGTTGACACAGCAATGAAATTTTACCTGTGTATTACACAAACATAACCTCCAGCATAGGAGATATAAAGATCAAACTAATCCGACCTTAGCAAAGGTCAACAGGTAATAATGTAGCACTAGAAAAAGAAAAGCTGTAGCTAGAAGCCAAGACAGCAACAGATAACTTCATTTAGATGAAAAGCCATTACTAAAAGCCTACTCAGGTTTTGTTAAGAGTTTCATTAAAATTTACATCAGCTACATCAAGAAAAAGGCAAATGCAGCTGAAAAGTCTTTTCTGCAGTTTATTTTTAAATCAAAAGTATCTACTGGATGCACTGAGGCAATCAGTGGCACTAGATTCAAACTTGACTTAAAATATTTTATCTTGGTACTAGAGCTGAGAAGCAGAACAGCACAAAGCTGATCCTTACACATTCTTCCAGAAGCTTTGCAATAGAGGTAGCATGGTCTAGTCACTTCTGTGCATATGATTCTCAAATCTGCATGTACTGTATTGGCAGGGCCCATATAAGTATTATTTTTACATACAGCGCTAGATGACATAGATATATTTAAAAGATAATTCTGTTTAGTGAAATAACAGGTACAATAATGAAATTATCTAACTAGATAATTATACACTCTTCAATTGATTATAGATGTTAACATCCTAAATTAATAGGTCCTGAAATTCCCAACCACTCAATATCTTTGATCAATGGACATTTCAGCTGGTAATTTTACAGCATCCTAATTTAACGTATAGACAAAATGAATACTCAATAGAGACTGGAGGCAAGTACTAGTTAATCTCCCAGTTAAGACAAGGAAAATTACCACAAGAAACCTGACTGAAGTCAAAAACATGTTCATATATATACTGGCAGTAGAAATTGCCCTAAAATAGATTAGTTACATTTTGTGATGGGAAGTAATTTATAGACATGATAGATGGTTAGCTATAAATTTAGGAAAAAAAAAAAGTTTCAGATACCAGAAGGACTGATTAAAGAGATACCAGGTTCTCAGAGAAATATCATCTTTCCAGTAATAAAAATATAACAAAAGAATCCAAGACAGATTCTGAGAAACAACTTGCTAAAGGTATAAAAAGTACTATTATATTTATATTCACAGATTTCAAACGTAAAAAAAATGCCATAGAGTATTACAGACACAAAGAAGATGAAGATGAATAGATATGCCCCTGAGACTTAAGGCCACAGCAAAAAAAAAAGTTAAGTATAAATAATTACACTGGAGCTCAGTAAGTTCCCACTCTGGAGCTTTTCCTTAAACTAGGTGAGAGTCAGATGAACTGTCAGAAATGAAACGGGCAGGGGAAGAGGCTTTACAACAACCAACAAAATTCACAGAAAAATCACCTGGAATACGTGTCATTCAAAGAGCAGTTTTGACACTAAAGTGACAAATTTCCTTTTTCTTCTTATGCCACCTCAGGATAAGCTTCACACTTTATTCTACCCAGCTGCTTCCAGTTCTTGATAACTTGCATAAAATCTATTAACCACCACAGAGCAAAACTGAATACAGCAGCAAACAAAGATAAGGTGACAACGAGAAAGCCCATTTTCAAAGCAGTTTAGAGAAGAACCGAAGATGGACTCCCGAAATATAAATATTTAATTGGGATGAATATGAATCAAGATTAATAGATATATACTGACCTAATACACTGCAGACCTGCTAGCATAGCTCCTTCTGAGTTCAGCCTCACCTAAACTAAAAAAAAAGTACTTGAAGTAGCCAACAAGTACATTATTCAAGGTGACCTTGCTGTTACAGTATACTTTAATTTTTGAAAAGCTTTTTGCAAGGTCCTTCACCAAAGACACTTACAAAGACTAAGCAGTCACAGCATGGAAGGAAAGGTTCTCTATGTGCATTAATAATATTAAAAAAGCAAGGCACAGAAGATGGGAATAAATGGGCAGTTTTCACAGTGACAGAGGGAGTTGACAGCATGGTGCCAAAGGCACTGGTGGTGATCAATGTATTCATGGAATGAAGAGAGTATATAAGGCAACATAGCACAGATGATGCAGATTTTTTTTAATGTTGTAAAAACGAGTTAATTGCAAAGGGCAGCAGGAAGCCTCCTCATATAAAGTAACTAAGGATAAAGCGGAAGGTGCGTTTATAAAAGTTGAAAAGTCCAATGTAACACATACCCAAACCAAATAATGACAGGAAAGCTCAGAAACATGGAATGCTCTGAACAAGGATGCAGACAGATGTGGACTCCCAGCTTGGAAGAGAGTTAAAGAGTGTATATATTGAAATGGCATGAAATATTAAGCAGAAAACAAGAACAATTTTTTTTAGCATGGAGAATTAGACTATGTAAAATAAAATTGCCAGGAAAAGTCTCTGAAACCTAAACAATGGACTTTTTGATATAGCGTATATATAGTAGCATGGAACTTCTTGCAAGAAGACCTTGTGAAGATAAAATGAAAAAACAAGACTTATTCTCAAAACCAGGAATGCAACTATTTGTGGGTGAAAAGAGTATATGAATGAAAATTAAAACTCAAACCACAACAACGAAACTTGCAGCTACTATTTGTGAACATGGAATGTCGAGTACGGTGGTTGTGAAAGGCAGTAAAGCTACCTGCCGGGTAAACACAGTGCTCACGTGCCCCATTCTGACACACGAAACACATGGCACTCAGCTTGCTGGACCAGAACGATCTCTGGCCTGACAACGCTTACAGTTTTGTTTGCTCAATAAAGCCTTAGCCACACAAATCATCCCTGATAGCAATATTTTAACAGGATCAATTTAGCAAAACAAAATAAAGTTCAAATCACTTGCTGATTACTGCATACTTTGAAATATAATTAAGGTTAATACTTCAAAGTCAGCACTTGAAAAAGATTTTCTAAGTTCAGGCAAGTGTGTTTTGAATGCTTTATTCTTTGAAACAGCCACACTTGATAACTCGTAATAGTTTTAACAACCAACCAAAATACACGAAGATTTAACCAAGCTAACATCTCTTCTGCTTACGTTTTGTATGTAACAGAAAGCAAGGACAAATCTCTAAGGTGTTTCTTACTTGGAAATCACTTCCACAGTGATTTAAAAGAAGAAGTAGTGCATAGCAGAGGGAACCTCACATTCGAAATCCTATTTTTTCATGAAGGGATGAATTATCTTCAATATTCTGGAACTCAATAAAATGCAGATTCAAGGTTAAACTATGAACCAAAGGAAACTCACTTTCCAGCTAAAGGTCATGTGGGGCAGATGTTGTTACACCTCAGAAGTGCACATAAATCTCATGATGTGGGGGGAAATGAGCATAAATTATTTTACTATCCATTTTTATTACGGCACCACTCTGATCTCTTGGATCTGAGGTGCAAAGCTATCCATCATCACTGTAGCTTAAGAACTGTAAATTACACAACAAGACTCCAAGCAACTGAAGATAAAAATGGGACACAAAGATCATACTCAGATGGCAAAAGACTCACCGTACCACAAGTGAAAAAGAAGACAGATCAAACGCATACAAGGAAGACAGTTGAGGGATTTTTAAGGGAAGAACAGACTCTCACAGGTCAGTGTGACAGGAAGCACTTTTAGCATATTAGCAGATGGCTGCAGACATTTTCATGAGGAAACACAAGGAGAAATTTATAGGGCAGATGTACAGAGGCAAAAATGAAGGGCTCAGTAGATGTTTTCAGCAAATTCAATTCCTTCCCAGTATAAAGACAGCATGGGAGAAAAAATCTTCTCTAAAAATTTCCAAACTGAAGGAGACAAAGTCTTTTATCACTAGCTAATTGGATGATGGATTGCACCCTCAGTTTTGAGGATGAATTCTGCATCACACACATCCAGGGATTCCACCTCCCTGTCACAGCAAACAAATTGTCACATGTGAAGCAACAGATTTTGAAAGTGACCTTTGCAGCAGCATCCTGGATTGACACCAGAAAGCAAAACTTTATTCTTCAACTGTAGAAAAATTATGTGATAATGTGGAAATCTCAGTCCAAATCAGTATTTATGAATGTGAACCTACATAAAAGGTAGCATTTCA
Source organism: Merops nubicus (assembly GCF_000691845.1). Classification (NCBI taxonomy): domain Eukaryota; kingdom Metazoa; phylum Chordata; class Aves; order Coraciiformes; family Meropidae; genus Merops; species Merops nubicus. The sequence continues at coordinate 54,772 of NW_008582304.1, read as the reverse complement.
AAATAATACACATACATAATCAGGCTTAAAGATATCGCAGGCACAACACCCAAGTCTTGTTTACTCTTTTCTTTTGATTTGGTAACAGAGAGAGTCTATAAATCCTGAACATGTACTACTTACATTGCAAGCTCTTTACGAAAGTAGGTCAGTAGCCTAAAAAAAAAAAAAAAATTTAACATATTTCTAGATAGTTGTCTTTTTAATCTGTACCTGAAGGATATTCTCACATACAGAATCAAAGCTGAACACAGCTCATTATACCATCCTACAGCTTGCAAAACTCAAGGATAGAGGTGTCTCTGGTTTCGTAATTAAAACTGAAAGAGGAACCCTTTCTTTCTGGAGTCTCAACTCCCAGATCCAATTTCAAACCATTTACCTTGATGTTTATTAAAATCTCAACATGTCTAAAGTATTGAATTACTCAACACTCAGCAGCTGCTTGACCTCTCTCATTTAATCTCCTCCCTAGGTGAATACCCAAATTGAATTAAATGTTTACTAAATACATGACTCAGGGTGGAAATCTATGCCAGTTATGAGCCTTATAGCTACGAAGGATGTTGTTGGTGACCAGCTAATAAAGAATTCAGTTTTCTTTACACTCACAGGCAATTTTGTTTTAAGCAATATAAAACAATGTGCCAAATTCATGGCAGAACAAGAAGGGAAAACACTTCTGAGAAGCTGAGCAGATACTCCTAGAACATATTTAACTACCATATTTCTGTACTTGGTTATTTTGACTTTATATTATCACTCCTCTGTACAGAAATACCTATCACTTCAGCACTAAACCTTCCAGAATGTTTCAGCATCTTTAGTTAGCCTGCTCCTGTTAAAGTGTCTCTGTCCATGTCCTAGACTTCTTATAGTTATTTATCCACCTAAGTCTCCAGACTTCTGCTACAGCTTTTCTACTTTCCTTTTGCCCTTTAAAATTAAGAAATACTAGCTCTGTGAGCCTGTCATTCTGGAGTTCACAAGCTAATTTGGTTCATTTCATCTAAATCCACACCTTTAAGTAGAAAATTTCAGAGCTGATCTCAGCCATACTTCCTTCCCACATGCTGAACCAACTCATGAAGATGACAGTAATCAGAAGAGTTACTTTCACTGATAATTTTCCTGTAACATTTATTACATAGCAAAACTCAAGTCAGGAAAGCTTCCTTGTGTTTTGACTAATTTTGCTACTTGTGAGATCACCTGCTAGTTGCTCCATTCAAGAACCACACCTTTAGCTACTCTTTGCTGTTCCACATCGTATGTCAGGGAAGATGACATCTCCTACAGAGCTATTTTCTTCTGGCAAACCTTATCACACCAGGTCAGGCAGTGCGTTATCAAGGCCCATCAGTATCAGGCTTCTGATGCTGTACCAGGGGACCTTTTTTGTTTTGGCATTCTTTCTGTAATATTATATGTATGTTAGCATTTCTTATTTCTTTACTATTTATATTATCAGATGAAATATGTATTCCACTCGTATTTATTGTTTTTTTCCCCAGATTGGCACTTGTTTCAAGTACAAATACTTACAGTCGTCCTACCATACCTTTGTCCATTCCTCAATTGCCATTGAAAAGGAACCTATAGGAACTACATTAAAACCAGGCAAAAAGTAATCTGATATTACAGAAGTAGGCCAAAATCCCAGACCACATTCATCTACTCTGGCAGTTAGCAACAAGCCAAATGCTGCCACATATTAGGTCTTTTATTCTCCAGATAGGTCAATGGTTACTTTCATACAAAAGCCACGGTACCACCCAATTCTATAACCCCAGACCTAAGTAAATAACTGTTCCGTCCTTTGGTTTGAGAGCATTTAATGCTCATGAGTACAAGAAGCTATACCTGCAGTTGTTAACCAAGTTAAAAAGCTTAGTTACTTTCTCCAAATCAAATTACAAGGTAGCTCACACTCATCCATGAGTGAATTCAAAGAATTCAGATGACTGCACCTCCAAGCCAAATATTAAGCATCTATTTGGTACACAGTGACCCAAAATTCTCTAAAAAAATTCACAGCTCCAGTCAGAGACTCACTGAGCATTTCTGTGTTCCTGCTGCAGCACATTTTCTATTGATTACCTTTAAATTAACAAGGCAATGCCATTTACCTGACATTTCACTTTGCAAGGAAGTCACATGCCACATGAATTCTGAAGTAAGTTTAGGAATGCAAGAAATCAAGCTAAGAAGTTGTTCAGTAAAATTCCAGTCATTATGACAGGGAAGTGCAGATGCTGAAATGCTTATACAAGATGAGAATAAATTAAAGACATTGGCAATTCTAGTAAACAAAATACACTTTAATTCATAGACTTAGGAGTCATTTGGAAGTATCCACTATATCAGAGCAACTTTATAATCCAGGCCTCAGTTCATACCTGTGTCTGTTACCAAAACTATTCAAACTGAATAAACATTTCTCCACCTCAAAATCAGGGAGAAGAAGCATTTATCTATCATGCTTCTATCTATACTATCCTTTGGACTTCTGTGTCTCTCACTACCAGGCTGTTGGGTGGATGAGAAAGCACAGATTGGATTGAGGCTGGAATGAGAAAAATCCACCTGTTTTCCAGAACTTCTTGAACTGTGGGGAATCTGACATGGGATGCTGGCCTGCAAGCCCTAGTAAGGCTTCTGTTTCTGCCAGCTCACTCTGTCCTGAGACCTCTCTAAATGCAGAAACCCATATCCCTTCTCTGACACTCCCTGTGTCTGGAAAAGAAAACATTTAAATCTAAGGCAAACCTGGTCACGAACTTGAAAGAAGCCAGGACTATTAAATGTGAAGTTCAACAAACACATCTGTATTATTTAAAGGAAAACTTCACTCTTTGAACAACATTGCTAAGTCTGTCAAAATGGTGCAAGAAATAATAAAACGCACTGAATTTCAGATGTTTCTATTTGGAGGAAGCAGTAATGTAATGCACAGGGAATAGCCATGATTCATCAACTGAGAGACTAAATCCCTGTGTATCATACTAGCAATTTATCTTAGCATGAATCACCACAACAGCAACTCTGTGTTTAATATATTATAACGAAATTTAGAAAAAAGTAATAACCCATGGAATGAGATTTCAATAGTGTAGATCGGGCTAATGTAGAGGTCAACAGTTCTCAGCAGCAGTGATTGCTAGAGAGATACAAACAAATTGGCTTCCCTTTCAGATTGTATCAAACTAATGTCTTCTGCAAAACCAGTTCCCTGTCCACAGTCAGCAACCCCAAAAGAGGCTGACCCTGTCAACCTCTGCAAAGATGCTGGCAAAGCAAAAGCCAGAGTTACTTGGGGGGGGGACACAGCACACACCTAAGGATAGACAAGAAATACAAGTGTACCAGAGGCAGGGGACAAAGCCACAGTCACATATGGTGATGCCATCACCTGACCTTCACCTGTAAGCTCCTCTTAGTCAGGGACAACATGCAGTCGGACAGCAAGAAGCCAGATAGGATCCAGGCTGAGTACCAAAGCTATCTCAGGCATTGTTTTAGGAGAGCAGAAGACAGCATGGCTCGCTGTGGTGTAACAAATGAGCCCCAGAATGTCACATCCACCTTATCACCTCACAGGGACCAAAACTGGAAAGGAGACATCACTTAATCCACTTCCTTTCCACGTTTCCAAGCAAAACCAGCTAACTCTTAATCTACATTTCACAGCCAAGAAAAAAAGAAAAAAAAAGTACCATCAGGTACCTGGTGTCCTCTGCTGCAGCCATGGCAAGTGTAAGAACACATCACATCTCTCACACAGCAACATTATCTAAGCTGTCTGCAAAAGACATTAGGTATCAAAGTTAAGATTACTACATTTGAAGCAGTGACTAACTAAGCATATGTCAGGTTATCCCACAATGCTTGAAACAGAGCAACAGACATGAAGGCTTTAGACTTGCTAAATCTTCTGCTTTCTTCATTATAATTTACACTCCAGGACACGAGCTGTTCTAAATTGCCATTACCAGCAGTTGCTTTTCAAGCTACGAATTTTAAACGTAGTGGAGAACAGGCAAGAAGAAATTTCACATACTTAAAAGCATGCATCCCAGATAACCCCACAAACCACTTCAGATCTGTTGAATTCTTCTAGCAGTTTTCTGAAGTATGTTTAATAATAACAAGGCTAAGAATGAAGTGTGAGCCAAAGGAAAACCAAGCAACACTACTTCAAGTTTTCTTTTCAAGACAAGCAGCAGGCACAGTAGTAAAAGCACCCTGTGAGCTAACAGATAAACATAATCCAGCCCAGGTCTGGAGCACAAATGCTATCGAGGTAAGAAGCACTGAGAATTCCCAGAGTTGCCCAACTGTCACCCTTCATTTGTCTAATGCAGGAAGACATGTCTTCATCAAACGCACGTACAAACATCTCCATGCCAAGGACCAGAACACAACCTCATGGACCACACCATGCTGGCGGTGCAAACACATCATCTGTTACTTGTGACTGTACTAAAGAACACTGTGGATACATTCCCCAAACTGAATGAATGGCAGGAAAGCTTTGCAAAGCAGAACTTTTAAGACTGGGCTACTATACAGCCCAAGATATTTAACAGCACTTCTGTATCTGGTCTTACTTCATTTTTTATCTAGGCTTCATTTTACCCTACAAGTAGACATGCAAGCCTCTTCAGCACCTCTCTCTCTCAAGGCACAAAAAAATGCTTAGTTAAGTACCAGCTGGGGTTTAAGTCAAAAGATGCTGATCTATAAGGAGGCCTGGAACTGAAGCTAAAAATCCACATGGAATTTGGATTAGGAAAATTAATTGTTAAGGGATGAAGAATGTGGAGAAAAGGGGATGTTATACAGACATAACATGTACCTTGGATTAGTCAAGTGACTTGCTACATGGACATCCTTTCTACTTCTGTTCATCTTATCAACTAGGTAGACTCTGGGGACAAAAGCCTGCTTTTATGTGTGGTTGGAAAGTACCTATGGCATAGAAATAACTATTTCTATGTAAAAAAACCACAAAGAAATAATATAAATCTGAATAGACCATACACTGGTCTAACTTGGCAGCCCAAAAAGACATTTTAACAAGTATCTTTTCTCTTGGGCTGGCCAGATGCAGATGGATCAGGAAGAAACAAAAGCAAAGGAAGTTAGAAGGAAGTCAAGAGATTAGAGGACTGCTATGAAGAACTATCATATACAAACCGGTACAAAGATTATGAAGATCAGAGCCACAAAGCCAACAACAAAATTTCAACTCGACAGACAGTGGCATAGCACCAAAGGGTTAGTAATCATGAAATAATTACAAAGTAAATTACTTTAACAAATTGCCAAGTAAAAATGCAAAGCTATCAATGCATGAAATCTGCACACTCACTGTAAATAAGATGTTAAAAATTACTGGCTTTTAATTAAAACTATTCTGTAATTTTCATAAAATTCTACTCCAGCAGAAAACCCACCTCTGCAAACACGGCAGTTGGCTGGAATTCTCTACCACTGTTTAGCAGTATAATCATAACAAATTCAACACCTTCGCCAAACCTAAGCAAAATTGCTTTGAAGCAAATAACACCATTTTCAAACTCAGTAAATCCAGGAAGAGTTAAAAATCATATGCCTTGGTGTTAGACCACCCAGTGTTAAACAACAACCTACTTTTGGAAGCGCTTGTATAAAATCCCACCAATACTAATACTAAAGAGGCAGCAAACAAGCCCTTATGAATTTGTTTTGATGGCAACAAATCAGGACTGATTTTCCCAGGTCTGCATCAAGTTGAGGACACTCTAGCAGCCCATGGCTGGTGAGGGCCACAGGGAATCCACTCAGGTTAACACTCTCCCCATTATATGAACTCTGATTCTTCACAAGATCATTATTTTGCCCAAGAAACCTTCAGCAACCACAGAATAACCTGGCGCCACCCTAAACAGTGTAAAGCTACTCTGAAAGAGGATCTACTAAAGCTCCCTATGAAGGGTTGTCCTTCATTAAGGATTTTTCAAATGCAGGATTGTGTTTTCTTGAAGGAGGAGGTCAGAAATAAAGTGCTGACCCAAGATGTGAGCTCAGGTGCACAGGTAACAACCCACTATCTCTGACATGCCCCAGTCCAGCTGTCTGTCCTGCACATCTCCAGCTTCCAGCATGCTGTTAACTGTCCAGTGGGCACTGGGTGGCTGTGGTGGCCTTGGCACATTGCCAGGGCAAGGCAGCAGTTGATGAGAACACAGCTGGACACATGGGCTGACCGCACGATCTGGGTAGGCCAAAGGGGAGGAACACCTTGTTCACAAACATGATGCTTTTCATTTCCATAGCAGCACTGAAGTTTTGAGCTTGTACAATACAGCAGGAGTTCAATGGTATTTGATATCTTCATCTGGACACATCATTATTCTGATGTCAGACTGTAAATTCATTTTCCAATCAACACAGCAAGAAACGCAACTGCACTTTATGCTCAAATACTTTGTAGGAAAACGTATATTCCAAAACCCCAGTGAAAAGAGGATGGTTAAAATACAGCACCCAAATATTTAGGCTTTTCCTTAAGTTCAGAGACAGTAGATTAAACACTGAATTCAGAGGCAGTTGTACATTCCTAGAGGCCTATCCAGGTACATCAAAGCTGAATTGCTTGCTATTTACCCATTTTGATTCCTGTGCTATGTAGCGTTGGCTTCAGAACGCACCTGGAAGCTGTTTGCTTTTTAACAGTTCAAATTAATTAGGATTGACTCATCAGGAGTAGGAAGAGCACACAGCTCGAGTGCACGCACCAAGGCCTGCTGGTTACATCCAGAAACTCTGCTGCAAGTCTCACAGCATTGGATGGCTTAAAACTACAGTTCAGTACTCCTGAATTCACATGAAATTGTTGGCTTTCATTTTAAGAAAGATTCTAGCAGTGATTTTTTTTTTTTTTTTAAATGGAAAAGCTGAAAATTGAACTAAACCATGACAAAAATAAAAGGAATGAGCAATAAAGGAATAACACATTTTATTTTCAGTGCTTGACAAGCCAATTTTATGTCAGTTCAATGAAATGGTAATTTTTCATTTTAAGAAAGAGTGCTTACACACGAAGTGCTAGGAAATTCTACAGCTGTTTTTCCTATCATTCTCCTTGAGATTCAGAATTCAGTGCCCTGTTAAATCTGCCTCTAAAAAGCTTTGAAATCCACCAGTGCTTGGATGAGGCGCTCTCTCCTGTGAAGCCTTGCGTGTTTTGTGACCGTAGGTGTGGAGAAGGCAGCTGCTGTGCTGACCAGCAGCAAAGCCACAACACAGAGCTCTAGAGGCCAGTTTTGGAGCATGATCTCTGGCTGCTCTTGGTCTGAGAGCGGAAAGTATTGCAACACTGAGCTGGCAAGAGGAGAACAATCTAAACAAATGTAACAAACAAAAAACTCATCAAGGCATGAAGTATTTAATTTGAAGAGAGACCCAGTGGTAGCCTGGTTACTGAGAAACTTCACTGATAACCAGTAATTCAAAGAGGGGTTCGCTCCTTTGTTTGTTTTGCATGTACAGCAACTAGCAATTTTGTTCTAAACATTTGGACATTTATGCTAAGATTCCTTTCCAGGCACACAAGAAAGGTAACAGAAAACAGTTGCTGAATAACAGGCTACCAATGCAACACTAGCAGGACTGTGCTGGAATTGCTCCTGTAATGACTCTGTGTTTAAGTGAGTAGTTGTGAACTCCTTGGAAGCTGCTGGGGTACGCTGCAGAGCCAGAAGACCTGCCTGATCCCTCCCTGATGGACCTTCGTTTGCTTTCATGTTTTCCTACACCCGTGTGAAGGGAATTTCTCTCCCCTCTGCTCCGGGCTGCCCCAGATCCATCAGCCAAACATCACCATCCCACCAGCCCTAACCAGCAGCTCCCAGTGTGCTGTGGGGTGTACATGGGTGCAAACCCCAATTCCTTCCCTATCAGGTCGTGGCCAGTGATAGGAGAGATGGGAATACAAACAGTTGTTGCTTTCTCACAGCTATTCAGAACACAATGGCATAATTCTGTCTAAAAAAACCCTGCTAAAATGAGCATCTTCTCAAACTAGGTTCCAATATCAATATTATTATAAAAACAAAAAGTAAATATTCAGCATTTAACATTAAATGGCTACTCACAAAAAAAAAAAAAATAAATTACTCCCTTACTGTCAGTAGCAACTTGATGAAAGGAATTAAATCCTTAGAAGAAATAATTTCTAATGATTTGCAATAATTGTGTTTTAGAGTCCAAAAGTTGTTTGTTTTAATGGGACAGAGACTTTAAAAACTCTAATTTATTACATTAAATGGAAGTTAATAAATAAGAAAAAAAAAAACCCTACTCTCATAATATTAGTAATATTGAAAAAAATCCATACTTAAAATTAAAAAAAAATGTTTTTACAATTTGTGTGTCATAAGCAATGCCCAAGAGCCATTGGCACAAATGGAGAACAGACTGCAGAAATTCCCAGCTCCAAATTGTTTGGTTTGGGGTTTTAATTCTGTTTCAATACCAGACATTTTAAATTCCTCTTAATAAATGCAATAGGCAACCATGGGCAAAATGAAAAATATATCCTTGCCCAAATGCCAGCAATTGTTCCTGACACAGACAGGTTAGCACACACAAACAAGAGGACATACTCCAGAGCAAGGGAAGATCTCTCTTCACCATCACCAAGACTTTCCAATACCGAGACAGAAGAAATGAAACATAGACATTTTTTACTTTGCATTTAAGTCATTCTGGTCTTTCCAAGTTAAGTGGTGTTTAATATTTTCTCTGGACTGCCAAGTAACTCCTGTCAGAAAACCACATGCACTTCGACATAATAAGCAGCCTCTGCTCAAGCTCTCTGCTCCAAGAAAGAATTACACACCTCACCCACGGGCAGGGTGGTCTGTCACATTAATGCTGAAGTCTTTTTGGCAGGGCAGAGAGCATGGACGAGTGCCTGGTGCACAGATAAAAATAAAAATAAGAAAAAGAATTCTGCAGCGCTTCCAGCACTTCATAAGCCCAAAGCTAAAAACATATAAAAACTCCTCCCAAAAAAGCCTCTCTCATACTATGCGATTGAAAACACCCACTCATCCTCCTGACTATCTCAGAAATGAAACATCTTTACTAAACTACATAAACCTGAGGAAATACTGAATTCAAGATATTATTCATGACTGTAAAAAGAATACATACAGTTTAAACAAAATAATCCATCTGTGGAATATCTCACAAATGATCGCATTGTGAAATCCTGGCTCAGTTGTCTCACCCAGGAGAGACCCTCCACTGGGAAGCTGCCAGGTCACTTGAGTTTTCCCAGGGGGTTGCTTGGCCATGCAGAGCACCCAGACAGGTGCTGCAGGGTCCTTCAGCTGCTCTCCCTGCTGCAGACAGGGACACAGCGTGGCTCCGATGAGCATGGCACGAACAGCCTCTGCCCTCAGCAGGTTGGGGCTCTCAAACATAGTTGGACAAACCATTCCATCCTGCCTGCTCTGCTCCCTGCCTCTCTCGTGAATGCTGGGATAGTCAAACACGTTCATAATGCCCCTTTCTGAATGTGTGCTGCTGTGCAACATCATCACGTCCCCCAGACAAGGGCTCCAAGTTAACAAAGTATCCTCATCTCTTCTCCCTCTCCAAGCAGCACTTTCAAACAGGGCTGGGTTGCCTTTGCTTGCTGAACATGGAGGTGTTCAGATTAGATTCAATTTCAGAAGCCTGTGTTTTCCTCTGAAATAAACGGATACTAGATGCTACTTAACTACATTCCTTTTTTAAAAAAAGGATCTTGATTTCTTCAAGATAAAATTAACACAAAATGTATTAATCCTAAGTGATAATATGATTCAGGATACTAAGTGGGTAGGATACAGCAGGGACCTACGATCCTAGACTGCTTCAAACTAATTGCTGTTTACAGACTCTGTTTATTAAACTGTGTAATCTGGATTTAGGTTTGTTTCAACACTTAAACAGATGTTTCAACCAAAGTGTTTGTTCATATGTCTGTATCCCACCACAGAAACCAGGTGAACTCACCCAGTTTTCTGCAGCAAACAGCTCAGTATCTGCACTGCTCCCTACATGGGCACAAGAGGAAGAGTGCTGCTGTACAAAGATGCTGATGAGACTTGCTACAGAACAAGTCTTCCAGTTCTTGTCACCACACTGCTCAGGAAACAGTAGCTCAGGTCCACTAGAGAAAGATGGGTCACAGGCTATTACCACAAAGAACACTAAAAGATGGTGGGTAGGCTGCAAACACAGGGTTACAAGAATTAAACAGCCACTTGACACTCGATGCTAAACCAGCAGAGGACTTGTGTTAAGAGATCAGAACACACATCCCAAGTTCTGTGGGATGATCAAAGAAGAAAAGCAAAGGGAAAGAAAAGGCAATATTAATTTCAAAGCCCACTTGAAGAAGTGGGCACTCCCCAGTTTGCTGCATTTGGCTTTGCAAAATGCAGCTACATCACTTCTGCCAAACACCGTCTTCTTGTGGTGCCTGACTTCTTGCAGTTTTGCATTGCTCTGAAGACTCTCATTTCCAGCCTCCTGGCACAGATTTAGAGGGATGCAATAATCCACAGCATCATCTAAATGATCAGAAAATTTCTTCACTTAGAACTAGATTTTTTTACCCTGTTATGCTTCCAGGTAACCAAATCAGAAACTTGTAGCATCTTCCATTCATTGACATCTCTTAACTCAGATTCAACATTTGTTGCATTTTTCAGTCAAAACCATATATAATTACAAATTCTAACACATCATTCACAAGTGATATTTAGAGGAAGGAGAAGCAGGAAATCACTTTAGGGGACTAGGTCTCTACACCATTTGGTTAAGAGAATAAAGTACCCCAAAGAAAGCCTCTGCAGTAAGGCCAGAGAGCATTAACCAGCAAAACAGGACTTGAACCTGATTTGGAAGAACAATTTGAACAACCAGCTGTCCAACACCCACACCATTTGATATGAGCTCATCAGACATTTCCATAATACACAAGCATTTGTTAAAGAAAAAGGTAGCAGGCTGAGTTACAAACTTCCTGGTTTAAAACACCGAATTCAGGATACGTTTCTGAAGCCCCAGGCAGCATCCCAAAGGTGTTGGAAACCTGCTTAGGTGACAGCAAGGCCTGGGGATGATGCGGCAAGACCTGCAGCTGCCTACTGAAAATGATGCTCATTGACCCTGTCAGGAGTCAGGACCTGGGGGCTACCAGCTTCCCAGGCATTTAAGAAGGTATTTTTTGCACAATCTGGAACACCACTTTTAAAGTACATTTTGTGCGCTACTAAAAAAAACTGTAATAAACAGTAGCTTTGCAGTGTATTCTGTAATTTCTGATAATGCTTATGGATAGCCTGGAGTAAGGGCTCCCCAAGATACAACCCTAGCCGACCTCTGGGAAGCCCTATGCTATAAGAAGTGAATCTAGAATAGGAACAGCAGAAGGGAGCACTCACCATCTCTCAACAAGAGCAACACAATCAGGAAAGATAGATCTGAACACATTTTTTAATGTACATGTTAAATAAAATTAAGAAACCTTACTTTCAAAAGTGAGGGACTGCCATTGCAAACAGTAACTGTAAAATTTTGGGCTCTGACTGGAAGCACAGGATGAAGAGTTCCAGTGGTTTGTTTCTGTGAGAAAACAAGTTGAGACAGTTGCACTCGTAATATTTTTGTGACTTAACATGTGGGAAACCCACCTGAATGTAGCGACACAATGAAAAGCCTGAAATCATCATTTGGGGATTTGTCTATATGCTGTTGAGACTTCTTAATACTGACAACAGACATTTTTATCCATCACATACTACAGGATGAAAAGAAAAACGGGAAGAAAAAACAATTACCCTTTCATTCTCATTACCTCTGTTGTCTACTCAGACACTGAAATCTTTGTATTTACTTGGGTTAGTTCCTCAATATTCCATGGTAAAAAATACAGTTACTCTTCTGCAAGCATCACTGGTGCTTCACCAGTGCTTTTACAAGCAGTGGAAATACAACTTTTTAATTAATCACATTTGTTTTACAGGTAAAAAAATGAAAACTAGGAGCACATACTACCCTGTTTCCCAGAAAAGTCCATAATTTTCTAAAATAGTCTCCAAATTTACAGCTGGTAAATTTTTGCAGCCTTCTGGCCCTTATTGATCAAATAATAAAGTCATGCTTTCCATTCTAACATAGGTTCCAATGCAATTATCCAATGCTTATATATAACTTCATTGCATATATATACATAAAAAAAAAAAAAAAGTGAATTTGTTTATTATTAGTATTATATGCACATATTCTTGTAAAATTATAATAGGACTGGGAGGAAGGAAACGATAGCCTATATTACTCTGTCTCACAGCTCTGTTAAATAGGTAAGATAAATATTAAATATTTTCATCCATGCAAAGGCAATGCTGTTATTCAGATTCTTGGATAGTCTACACTTACTTTTTTTTGACATGAAACTTTTGATGTGGCCAAGTGCTATTAGAATAAGCAGAGAGATCCAAATCAAACCACCAGGTGCTTTTTTCAGCTGCTATTTGACTGTTACAAACACGAGCAGTTTATAACTGGTTTGATGTTGACTGTACTTGGGGCATCTCTTCCCAGGGCTCCCAATTCTCCAACAGACATTGACTGAGAAACACTTCAGCTGCTTCATACACTATTGTTCCACTACACTTTTGCCACTCTGTTGTGCTGAGGATTCTGCCCAAACACTAGCAGTAATATTTCATTTTTCTGTTCTTGTATTTCTGCACAAGAACCCTGATCCCATGAACCTCCTCCATGAAAATAGGACCCATACCATAGAATCCTTTCTACTGCCTATTTTTAGAAATACTGATATTTGATAATTTGATATTGCAATCAAATCAAAGCACATGAATGGGTCAGAAGAGGTTTTGTACTCAATTCTCAGCATTTCAGAGCATCTCATTTTAGAAAAGAATAAAGATAAAACCTTTCTTCTAGTGTGTGAATATTAGTCTTCAAATCTACTCCTATTTATGTTCCTCAGAGAATCTTTTCAGATTTATATTCTTCAGGTAATTTCTAAAAATAGGGCAATTGTCAATTTCTGCAATAGAAACAATAATAAAACCATTCTGCAGGGATGAATTATTTACTCTGCATAAAGTTCCTCCAACAAGGATAAGACTATTGTGTTGCTGGTTCAGAGGAAATGAAAATTAAATATTCTGAGATAATCTGAAATCAGTTATGAGAACAGGTTGTTGAAGCCCCTCTGAAGACAGCAGACATGAAGATTAAGCAAAGCAGAAGCAAGAAAGCCTCCTTATTTAAATACGCTTTATGAAATAAAAGCTTCTAGCCAATGTCCAGGCTGTAAGAGTAAGGAAGTAGATCAGAGTAAAATAAAGTTGTTTGGAGTTGGCCTCTGGCTGTGGTGGTGTACTGAGAACTCTCAGTACTCATTTATGTCAACAGGCATTAACAGTTCTTAGAGTAGGATTAAGTGCTTTCACTTCTGGCCTCTTGACCATTCAAATATCAAATGCAGGGTGTTACAGACTGTGTGTAGGGTACACCTTAACAAACAAAACACATCTATGTGAGTAAACAAGACAGCTCTGACATAAAGCACTGTAGTGCTTGAGTGTTTTAAAAAAAAAAGAGCCCTCTGACAAAGAAATTTTGGGCTGTGCACTGGTGTGCCCACCTCAGTTTTGACAGTTCTCATATAAAACAGTAACATGAAGACCAACTGAAAAGACTTCCTTGGGGGTTATATAAAAGCTAAGAAAGAATTGAGTGGGGTTTCCCAGCATAAAACGCAGTTGTCTCCCAGACTCCAATCTTGTAAGTGCTGGTCTAGAGTCTAAACTACTTCAAAACCATATATTCTAGGGCCTCTTAGAGGTCTGGATCACCACCACTAAACTTGTTGGCATAAGAGAGATCAAAGTGCTTCATAACATCTGCTTATGCTCTCTTCATGCTCTGATTAAAATTTAAAGATGGCAGCCTCAATCCCTCTCAACAGCTCCATTGAGTATACAGTTGGACGCATGTCTGTGTAAGAAAAACTCTACAAAAATTCAAAAATCTTGGCTGAAGACACTGCAGTAATAAAAAAAAAAAAAAACCAAACCAGAAATTACAAAAAAAAAATTAAAATAAAAATCTCATCAACCCTTGACTGAAGATCCAAAAGAAGCACTGGATTCTAAACATGCAAGGGAAAACAAATCTCTTTTTATTATGGAAAGTACAACTCAAGAGTTGACTAAAGAGTGTGAAATCAAATGTCAGTCAAGCAAAAGAGAATGCAGTGGAATGACTTCATTCCTTCTTGTTTCATAAAGAAAATGTAAATATGGAGCATTTAATTTCTCAAAAGAGAAACGTTCTTTTTATTGAAATGTTAAGCAGGGATTAAAGATACAATGGGTTATAACTCAATCCTTCCGTATGTTTAGTTTTCTTGAAGCTTCATGGGATACTTTGGTAAAAGCATTTTTTTCTTTCTTGGTCACCTCCTCAAAATCAGGTTCCTTTAATGATACAGTTTTTGTCATTCAAAACAATTTCAGTTTATTACTGTCTGTTTAATGCTACTTGAAGTACAGTTGAACAATACTCAGAAATAGCAAAAATAGCAGCTTTGAATTGCTAAATGACGTGTTCTCACAAAAGATCCACGAGTGCCAGAGACCACACATTCAAGTCCTAATATTAAGATATGCAACTTAGTCCCATGAGCTTACAGCTTACTTTTCATTCTCTGAGAAAACACTCTCAGAAGCAAAGTTTTACCCTATGCAGCATCAAATAAAATGTGAGTCTTTTCTGTAAAAAACTGCATCCAAGCAGGATTTAATGCCTGCATTGAGCACATCTTGGTCTTCTGGCTGATCCCAACAAATGGTGCTGCAAACCATTTGTATGCCTCCAACTCAAGAAAACACATCAACAAACTGAGTAGAAGATAGTTACAGGGAGTTTGCTGTTACCACAGGACACCAAACAAACCTCCTGCTAACTGCAATCATCAAGATGTCAAAGCAACTGGGTTTTTTCCCCTGTTAAAATGGTCGTGCAAAACGCACTTGGCAATACCTCATGAGCACACTCAGGCCAGACAAAAGACAGGAGCAGGAATTTAAGCGGGAGACTTTAATGAACTTGTCACAGCAAGAGCTGCAGGGCTGTTGGGAGACACTGTGGGTACAGCCTGAGTCTCGGGCTCCCAGTGGGGTGACTCAATGTGCTACCACAGAGAGGGTGTGAACAAGTCACCTTCCAGGTTTGTTTCAGTTTTTAGTTATTCTTTGGCTGGGACAGGATGCACACACATCACTGATAGACAGGCAACTTTGTCCAGGCTGCACTGGAGAGGATGGAAGTGTTTCCACAGCTCCACCACTGGGACACAGGCTGGGCTAAGGACTCAGCTTCCCTGGCCTAATGCCTGGGGCAGGAGACACAGGTTTGCAATGGGAACTGCTCTTGGACCCAAGATCAAACACTGGTCTGTCACTGACTCTGTGTGCGCATAACTCTGTAGGTGCTGTTTTATTTTACAGCGTCTGCAACAACTCTTTAAAATGGCTCCTGGAAAAACTCTTCCCATCAGGAAATTGTCCAGCTCTGAAAATGGAACTGAAACACCCTCCTGCCTTGTTGTTTCAATGAGAAACTTTGATTAGAGAAAGGTTTTGGATTAGACGTGGCAATCCAAAGTAAATGAACACAAACTTAAGGATTTTTTCCTCAGACAATCCTCCATGTGTTCACTGGTGGGACACACTGCAAGTTCAGACCCAAACACTGCTTCATTAAGGACAGCATCTTCACAAGAACACCATCAGTCAGGCAGACAAGAGAAGCTCAGGATCTTTAATGTCAGTCATCAAACAACTGTCAGCTTCTTTTCCTCTGAGAAGAGACAGTTAGGAGCACCATCAGGTGTTCCTTCAGAGGACTGTATTTATCAGGTGGGTAAGCAGACACCCAGGACCCCTCACACTGACCACTGAGGTTCCTTTTTGCCTCCCAAATCCACAAGCCAGCTTTAAGGAGATCCAAAAGCACAGTAGGGCTTTGCTGACCTGAGCGTGACTCAGCTGACACAGGGGAGGCTGAGAGGTTCTCTGAGAAAGTATGAACCTTTCCTTGATGAGCCCATGCCACATATCAGACGCATTCCATGCAAAAGGAGGGACAGGAGCCAGCATGGAGACCCAGCCTTGCGCTTTCCACCACAGCTACCTGCCCCTGGACACAGCTACTTGTAGTACCTTTAACAGGGACTGTGATAGACTCTCTCAGCATTAGCTTCCTTAAGCAGCTGTGTTAGGAATACTAGGATAAAAAACCGCAACATCCCAATGTCAGCATCCCAAATTTGACACGTTTGTGAACAACTTCTGAATTAAATGGTTTCTAAAAGTCAAGGCTCACAGTTAGTGGTTTTTTGGCTTAAAAGTTAGTGAATCAAAAGCATTCTCTGACAAAAATACCTTCTGTGACTACCATTTTCTGGCACTTGTTATTGTAGCTAAAATGGAACAAATCTCCTGTAATCTCTGAGTAATTGGAGCTGTTTAGCAGAGCAGGCACCTACTTGGTGGCTTGATAATTACTCTGCATTATTTGCAGATGCTTTTCTCTGAAAAACAATCTTTAATCACACTAACAGTGAAAATGTTCAAAAGCAAATTGCTAGCACATTTGCATCATTATGAATGCGTAATTTTGTGATCACAAGTCTGAGTTAAATTACTTGATTATTCTACTCTATGGAGTGAAAGACAGGTGATGTCAAAAGGACACTGGAATAGTTAACCTCAATAAAGCCTCAGTAAGGAACCAGAAAACCCATAGATGACAAAACTATAAACAGGTGTACAAAGCAAATAAGAAATAGATTGTAATAGTTATCCAAAAGCATTTCTATCAGACACAGATACCCAGGAGGAAAACCAAAGCTCCATCTGCTTTAGTAGCATGTCTCCTCTAGTGGCCAGGAGCACTTGCCTTGGGTATTTCCCTGCAAGTAAGAAAACTATGGAACATTCTTGTGATAAAGGTTAGATGTAAACTACTATGAGTAATAGCCCCTGACAAAGAGATAAGAACCACCAAGCTAGCATTTAGAAGGTAATAAATAGACATAAAGACCCAGAAATAGTTGGACAGCATATGACCTATTACATCACCTATCAAAGATGCGCAGTAGAATAGCAAAAGAGAAAAGGAAGGTCAACCTAGACATTTCAGGTGTCAAAAATCCAAAGTAAGCCTTTGGTTGTAAGTACAGTCCTAGGACGCTGTTCTAGGGGCAATATAAAAAACAATCGTCAGCTTTACTAACCATGATCTGTGAACTACTGGAAATCACAGGCCAAGTTGACAGCAAAACAGCTAAGGGACAATGCCCAATATTTTGAATAATTTTCCATTGCTTTTTTTTTACAAAACATGTTAAAACTTCAGCAAAAATGATTCTCCAATTTCCCATCAGGTTATTAGAGAGAAATAGTTTGTCCATATGATGTATTTTTCTGCAACTCTTTTGATGTGAACCAGTTGGACCTGTTCAGCCAAAGGCCCTGTGCATACCTCCAGCAGTAACAGAACCATATGAAGAAAGAGCATATCCTCCATCAGTCATATTAACAGCACATATTTATATCACATCCCCCTCACCCCATCCAAGTTTATCCACGTTGGAATCTGAGAGAATCCCTGCTTAGGCACCATCTTTTTTCTTTAAACTAAGCAAACAGAAGAAATAGCTGAGCCTCAAAAAGATCTCAGCATCCACATGTTCACACATCTGTTTGGAGTTTGCCTGAGGAATGCTCTGCAGGCTGTTTGCACTGGGCAGTCTTTAGCCAGAGGCTGCTAAAATGAATGGGATCTCTCCTGTGACTGATGTTCAGCTACCAGAACCCTGGTCCTTCTGCTCTCTTTTCTAGCGCCCAGGCGAGCTGTGGCAGTATCAGCCAGACAGAGCAACACTTGCAAACAGGCAACAAGCTTCACTTGCTCTTGTTCCAGTGATCACAACTGTGATAGACCATCTCTTGCTGTGGTTTGCAACCAGACCAAATTCAAAAGAAACATAAAGATTGCCATTTGTCAAGACAGTTTCTGCATCTTTGGCAGAAATCTTCAACCCTGCCTTTTTGCACATATGACAGTTTCCTAACTAGGCCACTCATTTTAATATGTTTTCACTTTAACACTAACCAGGAATTATGTAAAGCTCCGCTCTTCTGACTGCATGTAACATCAAAAAATGTGTCAGGTATCTCAACAACAATCTGTTCGGAATAGCAGAATCTATATATAGTTAAATATCTCCTGAGCTCAGATGCATATTAGCAGCCAGTTTTAGCTGTAACTACCACAGGATTTATCATACTGTCATCAGAAAGGTTTGCCCACTCTTTACATATTTGGAATGTTATCTGTCATCTGATACGATGCTCAGGGAACACTGGGTTTTATACAGTTTACACTCCATCACATTCAACAATTAATGGAAGCTGCCAAAGTATTCCCCATTTCAAAGAGAAGTCTTAAGAGCAAAATGTTACACTTTCAGAAATGAACACTACCTCGACTTGGACTATTTTCACAGGACACCACTGAATAAATCTCAGAGCTGATTTACAGAGACATGCCTTCCACCCAGCTCCTATCAAAAACAAGCGAAACACAAGCCTGGTTTGCTCCACACTGTTTAAATTAATTTCCAGTTTGCATCACAAAAATAGATGATCTGTAATCATGGCCTGTCAGCTTGGTTCAGCAAAATGAATACTTCTTTTAGATTGTGTATACCTCCACCATCTCTGTATATTGGTTTAATAAAACAGTAGTTAATCTAAATAAGAATGTTAGCCTCCAGTCTTGATACACCCAAGTTTCACCAATGCTTAATTTTAGAATGTATATGGATGATGAATGACACAAATAGTTGGACATTTAAAAAATACATTAAACTGGAAAAAAATACTCAGCAACTGAGTTGTTTAAACCTCCTTATATAGCCACAGGCTGTGTTTTTGTAGGTACACACATTCTCTCTACACAAAACCTACTTTCCCTCGACACTGTCATTTCCTTCACGCTTTGAGAGAGAAGAAGAATGCTTACAGTAGTGCATGACTGTGATTAAGCTCCCAGCGCATTCTTCATCTGCAGTCCAGCTAGTAGAGCATCTACACTGCTCCCCTCTCTCCAATGGGAGAAGTTGCTAACTGATGTATAGGGCTTTACAGAAAGATTTAAGATGTTGGATTAAATAAAAATAATCTCAAAACATCCTCCAAAACTTATGACCTCAATATGTTACCCCTTATTAAAGGATAAAAAGTGAAAGGCCTTATGGCTCTGACCAATCACAGGAACTGGCTTGTACAGAAAAATGCATGAAAAGTGAATTGAATTTTTCCCTGTTTGTAATGTTTTGATACCTAATTTGTAACTGAGAGAACTTTTTCTTTGACCTTTATGAAACAGTAAAGTATGTTTTTATAAAGATGAAAACAAATACCTATGTTATAACCACCTCTCACTAAAATCCTCTGAAACAGGCTCCCCAGCCACATACCCTCACACAGCAAAGCACAAGGCAGCTCTGTAGCTTTTCGTGCCAATATTTACCTTAACACACCACAAACAGAAGAACAATTTACTTCTACAAACAAGCAGTAGCACTCAGCTCTCCAGGTACCCAGCACATGGTGGCAGTAAGGGGTACTAAAGGCAGGGTAGACCTACTTAATTGTCTCCAGAAGCACCAGAGAAATAAGCTTCAGTTTAAAGTTCTTGACCAGAAACTAGCTTGTCTTCTCTCCCAGAACTAAAATCCTTTTACTGTCTTACATAAGTGGATTATAAATTGCATTAAAACTTGAGTTTTTAAAAGCTTTATGTTTTTTAACCTGTGCTGCCCAGGTAGCACACACCACACCCAAGATATCCATCATCTACACAGCTGTCTATGCGGAGGACAAAGGGTAGCCACATGCAAAGTGCCTCTGCTATTTTCTCCATGTCCAGGAAAAACTGAAGTCCCTTCTCAAAAATCTCCCAAACATTTGCACATTCTCAACTTTGAACAATTGCCTTCTAGCAGTTGTGTCTGCTACATGCTCTCTCTTCTCTTGCTAGCTTGGCATCCTTGCAATTTCCACCAAGCCATGGGATGGGTGACTCGGAAGGGACCCCTGGAGATGTGGTCCAATACCCTGCTCAAGCAAGAGCAGCTGCTGCAAGTTGCTTAGAACGGTGTAGAGTCACGTTTTGAATATTGCCAAGGTGAACTCCATGACCTCCAGGCAGCCTGTTCCAGTGTTGTACCACCTTTGCAGGTAAAAAGGTTTTTCTCTTATATTTACATAGATTTCCTTGTGTTTAAAGTTGTGCTCATGGCCTGTTTTCCCATCACTGGGCACCACTAAGAAAAGCCTGGCTCTGCCTTCTTTAGTCTCCCCCTTCAGCAGGTATTTACCCACACTGATTATATCTCCTGAGCCTTCACTGTTCCAGACTGGATAGTCCCATCTCTCTCAGCATCTCAGCGTGTGTCAGACAGTCCAATCCTTCAATCAGCAACCCAGCCCTTTGCTGGACTCATTCCAGTAAGGTGATATCTCGGTTGTACTGTCCCTCAGCACTGGATACAGCCTCCAAACGTGTCTCACCACCGCTCAGGTCAGGCTCACCTCCCTCTTCCTGCTGCTGATGCTCTACCTAACGCAGCCCACAACAATGTTGTCTGCCTTTGGTACAAGAGCATGTTGCTGGCTTATGGTCAGCTTGTTCCCCAGGACTCTCGGGGTCCTTTTCTGCAAAGGCACTCTCCAGTTGGCTGGACTCTGCCATGTACTGGTGCAGGGGGTTATTCTTCCCCAGATGCAGGATGTTGTTGAGGTTCATGAACATGGTGGCCTACATCTCTAGGCTGGTGAGGTCACTCTGAACGATAGAAAAACCATCTGGTCTATAAACCACTTTTCTCAGTTCTGTATCTTAAAATTTTCACCTTCTGAATTTGGAGACTAAAAGTTAGATGCACAAACTGGAGGGATGTGCTGTTAAAGAAAAGTAGCCTGCAGCTCAACATATTTCCCCTCCACACTACCAGGAATTCTTTCACAGAAATTAAACACTTCTGTAAGCTTAAATCCACTCATATAACAACTCAAGTGCAATCACACCAGTAAGATTATGTTGAAAAGTCTCTGCAGGTAGAACTTTCATCTGGGATTTTGGTTTTACATGTCCCAGTTGTCTGCAGAAGGACTACCACTTCTTTACACAGAAGAACTACATCTAGCAACACCTAGTTTTTCAGCGGACTGACCTCTGCTTTGCAGGGAAACAGGCAATCTAGTGGTAATCCGGCTAACATTTATTCTGTGACTGGCTGCAGTGTGTTCTCTGCAGAACACAAAGCCTAATGGACACACGATCCTATTACCCAGTTAAGCTCTACAGACTACCTACCCCTCTAAACCAAAGCAATTTATTTCACCCATCCAGTCGTGATTTTCCTACCTTCTCACTCTTTGTCTGTCACTTGTATCTGTTAAAGCTGCCAGATATTCCCTTTCCTGCTGCTTCCTAACTTCACAAACTCCTACTGTCCTGAATTTCCAGCCATGTCCCTCACATCTTCAATCATGCATTGCTGTACATGTATATACCTTATTTTTTTTAGGCTAATGCTTTACACTGGGATGTCTTGCAAAAACATTTCCACATTTGCACCTGTCTGCTAAAGGGTCAACAGTTCACAAGTTGGAAGTTTTCCTCCTTGTACAAGTGTGGATGCAAAGCTGCATTACAGTGACACTGCAGCTAAACCTCAATGCAGGAATGGAGACTGGGGCAGCCTAAATCCCACTGCACAGGAGGGAATGCCCTATTTAATAAGCCACAAAAAACATTCTTACTTAGGCAATACATAACAGACAGCAGGATCACCAGACCACAAATGTTTGCAGCAACACTGTACAACATGCAGTAAGAGTAAACTACTCTGCTAGGGCAGAGTCGACTTTTGAAAAATATTATTTCCTACAAAGTTCCTTCTCTTTTTTTTTTTTTTTTTTTATTTCACACTGTCTTGTGTGGTTGCATAAAATCCTTCTGCAAAACAGAATCTAACACCCCTTCCATCTGCCCGTTAATTAAGGAAAAACGGAAAATGTGGAAAGATTCCATTATGTTAAAGCAGAATGTACCAGTTGTATAAGAGACTTTGGAGAATTTCCAACTCTATTGAAACTTCCCTCTGAAGAGGAAGGAAAAAAAAAAGGGTCAGAAAAGGCCTAAATTACCTTTCTGATTATGGAAAGGCTTTACACAATTCACATCACACATTAAAAAAAACCCTCAGAAGCTAAGTGAGGTTTCACAGGAGCCTGAAGCACTGTGAATTCATGAAAAATGAATTTAATCGTCAAAGCTGAAACTAGGAGGAACTGTTCTACATAACAAAAATGTTCTCAGCTGCATTATTAAAATCATCGCTTAAAAGATCAATTTATTCCAAGGAGTTGACTCCCTGCGTTAGAAGTTATCAAAGACGTATGATCTAAAAGGAATCTCTAGCAAGCACAGTGCCCCCCCCGTTACAACTGCAACTG
The DNA here is from genome assembly GCF_000691845.1 of Merops nubicus. Classification (NCBI taxonomy): domain Eukaryota; kingdom Metazoa; phylum Chordata; class Aves; order Coraciiformes; family Meropidae; genus Merops; species Merops nubicus. Next base: position 32,096 of record NW_008582304.1, on the reverse strand, counting down.
TGTTATGATTGCAATGTTTATAATCATTTTAGATAAAAATAAAGCCACAAGTATATAAGTATAGTAATAGGATGGCTGGAAAGCTTGTTAAAGACAGAAAATGGCAGGACTGATAACACCATCAAACGACCTGCCTAACTAGAATAATGTTCATATTCCTTCAAACTTTTGATAGAAACCATGAGATTCCATTTAGTAACTATTCTAAGCCAAAACCTGTCATCTGAAACACAAAAAATCAACTGTACATACCCAGCTCTAATTAGAATACACTCTTCAAGTGGTCCCAGGTAGAATCCAAGAGACTAATACCAAACATGAAGGTAGGTCTGAAAGTGAAAAATATTACTCCTGCCATTATCAGCAACAATTTCTCCCCCTACCTGCAAGGAAGCCTATGCCACATATGCCATGTATTCCAAACAGTGCTCAAATAAGAATGAGCATAATTAAGGACTGAAACAGATTCCTATCTCTCTTTCCAGTAAACAAAAAGAAAACCAAAGAATCAGGAGATATAAGAGGTATGCTTCTCAGTAACACGCTTCTTTCATGTTCTGCTGAGGAGAGGTCAAATATGAAAAACCAAAAGCCAAATTGAGATTTTAAAAAAAGGAAAAAATTTTTTCAACTTTTTTTTCTTAAGACCATTCTGTCTCTCAGTATCTACCATGTTTTCTCATCCCACTTAAAGTCACCACTCAATATTATCCATGTCTCTCCAGTCTTCTTTTCTTTTAAAAGCACATCTAGTTAGTAAGGCACTTGACGGTGGACTGCCTGGCTCCTTGAATATCCCACCATCTGCATTTGTCTCTTCTTCAGAAATATAGTTCTAAGAGTCAACTATTTGTGAAATACTCTGACATAAATCTTTATGATGAGGTTGTGGATCTATAAATAACAGAAGACACCCCCCTTGCTGCTTTGCTAGCCATGCTATCGCTTCCCAGTAACTATGGGAAACCAGATGAAATCTGAACCCATTCATCAAAACACAGAAAATACTCCTTCTTTCCGTTTGGGAGATTGTGCTTGCAGTATCCAAGCCAGTAAACAGAATGCAATTTCCCACCGCTTCAATGTTCGATAATTTAATATACCTGCTGGCAGCAAGCCAAAAACAAGTAGAAAATAAAAACAACTAGCCACCCAAAATAACAATCATAACACAAAAGTATCTTTCTCCTTACATGTAGGGAACACAGGCATTTTTAAAGCAAAGTAACAAGTATTGGCCATGACAAGTCCTGCTATATAGGTTGTTTAACACGTAATAACTATTAAGCTGAAATTTCCAATACAATACAATGTGCAATAATCTGTTTTTAAACCAGAACAGGCATATACTGAAAATGGCAACTCCGGTTTGATAAATTTAGGGTTACACAAATCTGTTTGATAATCCAATTTCCTACTAATTAGCTACCTAATTCCTAACAATGCTAGGAATACAAGAATGACACAAGACTGCTGAATTTTTGCAGAATACGGCTTTAATTGCAGTAGAGGTCCTCAAATAACTATGCCGAGGTAAACCTGGAAATGACAAGCGTGTTAATATCTACTCATTTATGAAGAAATTTTCTCTTACATGCGTTCCAAATACCAGGTCCTTCTCCAAATACTGCCAGCCTGTTTCTTATGGTTGTCTGGTAGCTACTCCCTGAACTGGAAAGCTCCAATAAAGGCTGCCTTCATGTTAACATCTGTTATCAAAGTTGCTAGCCATAATAATTGCAGTTATGCTCCAAAAACAAGGAAAAATGAAAGGCTAAGTCCTCACCCTCAGTTAGCTACTGTATGGAATACATTGCTTGGATAAGCTACTATAGACAGTACAGTACCTTCTGTCCTGAAATACCATGGCACAAGTTAGAAACTAAAATAAACTGCTGGACTAGAAAGATTTCCAGTTAAACATACAGAGTGCTCGAATGCTTCGAGATTCACACCTTCACTGCTCAGTGGCTGTGGGAAACAACTGCAAGTGAAGCACCACTGGTATTTTCTGCAGGAATGGCTCTGAATATCCAGGTAAAAGAAGGGCTCTTCTCTCCTACCACAGCGCTGAATTCACAAATGCTGATGGAACAACCACTCAAGGTTAGGCATAAATCTGGCTTCAAGATCAATAGTATCTTTGTTCAATTTAATTTCAGTTTTCAACTGGGAATAACAAAAAAAATTTACACAAGACCACACAGTCCAAGTGAACAATTCACCTTGAATTTTAGTAGCTCTTGAAACAGAAGTGATCATTCTATAGGCTATTGTTTTGGGGTTTTTTTGCAGCCAGGAGTTTTCACATAGAAGTCATAGACAAATGGGCTTGTAGATAATAAATGTTTCATAATTTATATAAATTTCTAAGAAACTAGGAGAGCAGAGGAACTAGCTAGGAAGACCCAGTTGGGAGACAGACTGTGTAATGTGGTCCTCTGAATATCTGCAAAATAGTTTACTGTATACCTGTTGTATATACGGCATACGGTCAAGGAGAAACAATCCAAGTAAAATTAACAATGCTTGTTATTCTTGTGGATGTCATGTGATGGGAAGACAAAACCATAACAGACATGACAAACTAAAATGCATAAAACCACACCAATGGTAACTAGACTGTTAGCACATTCTGGATTTGTTTCTCACGGTACCATTTGGCTCAAGATTTATGAAACTGCTTAAGGTAAGGGGAAAAAAAATCACGTGAAAACAGCATTTTTATTGACAGATCAGGTCATACAGTAGTTGAGCACCATTCCTACACGAGTACACTAGAGTTATGCAGTTCGAGAAACAAACAGCACAGATTTGTAGCTTATACAGGGACCTGAGCTTTGTGTTTAACTAGGAAATTATTAAAATCCAGTGATTTTTACCTCCAGAGGGGAGTAACAGCCTTATCTGTGGATTCAGCAGTGTTTTCTCTTAATTTGCTTCTTGTCACAATTATAAACTTCAGTAAGGAACTGGACTGGTCATGGTAATTTAGTATGAGATAAAGATCTATAAACCCAGATGGTAGCTCACATTCTAACAGCTACAAATTGCTAAATTGGCATGGGAAATCAAGATAGTTATCAATTCACTACTATTATTCCAGGTTTCCCATTCCTTCTCTATTTCTATCTTAACAATTTAAGCCAACCTAGACAGACATTTCAGTCCATGGTTGCTAATTTTCATAGCTAAAGCTCGGGCCCAATGCAGTGATCTGAGCAGGGATGGCTATTGCAGACAAACTGAGCCAGTGCCGAACATGTACTGCTGCCTGCCATAAGTGGTTTATATTTGGTAGGTTGTTTGGTCATTTCAAACACGGTCACCAAATTCAGTCTATGAAGGTAAATATTTTGTCCATTATACATACTAATGACTTTGGGAAGTATCTACTTCAGTAACCTTTATGTTTCTACTACCTTAAAAATAATTTCCAAAAACATTAATGTTTCACATCCAAAGCACAAATATAAAAATTGATGCCACCATCACTGGCAAAACCTCCTGTTGTTTCATTTAAGTTACTAATAACCTGAAAAACATATTGGCTGAAATTTGATCCAGTCTGGTGACCTCTTCCAGCCATCAATAATCAAGGTAGAAGGAAAAGGTGGTTTGCTTGACCTTTCAAAATTGTATCGACTTTATTTGGCCAGGACAGCTTTTAAAAAGTTATTTTATTTTCATGGGGTAGGCTTGTTGTACAGACTGGACAAGTCTGTGCAGTGTCTGCATTAGTCTCTTTAAATGCTCAACTGAACAGGACAAGCTTAGAGGAGGAAATGAATTCACAACAGGAGATCCTCTAGTTGATTAACTTCACCCTCAGTGGTGGATGTCAGTCATGTTAATTGGAATCAATACACAGCAGTTAAAGGGGCACAGGGACAGGCCCATCAGTTCTTAAAATAAGCTATCTCTTAACAGCTTACAGTGGCATGTGACAAACCTTCCCTGCAAAGGAATGCAAAGCATCTTTAAAATTCCAATTTAGCACACAAAATAAAGATAATATGGCAACACTTCGCTTAAAATCCAGCAATAAAGGAAACACTCATTATAAATTAAACCAATGTTAAACTGATCAAAGTAGTAAAATGAGAAATCAGGCTCCCATAAAAGCTTACAGGAAATCCTTGATCCCACTTTTACACAGAATAAAAAGAGAAGCTAAGGTCTTAAAATCCCACCACAAATAATTTTCATTATGCCCAGCCAAAATTTTATTCTGCACCCCAGGCTGAAATTTAATGCATAGTTTCTAAAGCAGTAATATGTCACAAGTTGAAAAAGGAATAAAATCCCAAAGATTTTCTATTCTTTAGATGAGAAATCACTCAGGATGCCCATTAGTCACATCCTAAATGCCTCTTTCTCTTTTGCATGAACAGTCTAGCATCATGCCTTCTTCCTCCCACTCTGCAATCCAGCATGCTGTCTTGATCTGCCTAAGCAACATTTGCGATGTCTGATACACAGGGTGTAGGAAAAACACATGTCCAAGTGTTACACCATACACAGAACAGCCTTTCAGATGGATCTCACCAAAAAAACCTGCAGAAAAATACAGTCCTGTCCACAGCACCGTTAGTTACCCTTCCTCAGAACACAGGCTGGTGCTGGCACACAGGTATGACACACCACATGTCAATCCCTGCTGTAAAACCTTACCTGTGAAGCTGAAAAATCTGTCTCAATACAACAGTAAGACAAATAACGCACCTGAGAAGAAATATATCTTCATTTCTTTTAGAAAACAAAAAAGCAGTGAATTTGAGCTTCACAAGAAAATTTTTTCTTAGGCTTTTACAAACGGTACAATACAAAAAGAAGCAAATTAACCTTTGGCCAAAGGCTTTTGTATCTTCCCTTTCCTATTTTAGGGAGTGAAATGAATGCCAGATGTTTTATTGCAATGTCTTCATATTCTGACCTAAAGCAAATACATCCAAGATAAGATCAGGGTACTTCATTTGTTATTACAAAGGCATCAAATCATATTTAACAGATTTATATGAAATCTGTAACCATCTACGTACTCTCATGCTTCCCATTAAACTTAACCTAGCCTAACCAATTAAATGCACAGATTAAGATCAGAGGCTTTTTTCCTTCTCAGACCTACACTTCATGAAATCTGGTTAAGAATTTCAAGGTGGGAGGTTTTCAGTCAGCCTCCTCAGTCATTAGAACCCAGAACAAAAATAAATGAAAGAAGGGCATCCTTTACTGTCAATATCAACTGCTCATCCCCTCTCCAAATATATTTTTAGAGATCTCCAAGTTGTTAAAAGAGCTGTTAAGTTAGCAAAGAGCAATGATCATCCCTTCAAGATCACAGCTCTGTCTTCTAAGTCTGTCATCTCCCAGTGCCACAACCACCAACCCTATCATCGAGCAGGTCAGTCCTGCTGTTGGAGGTGATGGTGCTGTTCCAGCCACCCAAAGCTCACTGGGATATCAAGGGAAGGAGAGACATTCAGTTTGCTAGTGCAGAGCAAGCAGCTTTTTCAAGCTGCCAGGCTCAAAGCCATGTGCAGACTGCAATGAAACCTTGTTTGAAATTAATTCCAAAGAAAGATGACTGATATCACTCTGCACTTTGAGAACTCTAAAAGCATACTTCCCAGTGCACTGGTGTCATGCATCAATGTGTCCCCTGTTTCTCTAAAACTATCAGAGCAGCAGCCCTAGGACATAAACCCAGTGCGTGTGAAAGACATTCCAACCAAATTGTGGACTATTTAGGGTTCTCGAGACTTTTCTTAACAGGTAAACTTCCCTCAACAGTTCAAGTGCTGAGCTTTCTTTAATCATACTACTTACTTTAAAGTACCAGGGTGTTTTTCTGAAAATTGTTCTATCTAAAGTAAGAACATGAAAAGAAGTGTGGCAGAGCCCGTGCAAGCCCAACGAGGAGCTATACCTTCCTCAGAAGAGGGTTTCCAGGCCTCTACTACACGGTGCTTGGTCTGATGTCAAGTTTCTGAGTGCCCTGGCCAGAATAACCCACCACACAGGCTAGTGAAAGTCCACACTATCTCTCTACTTTCAGTTTCTCTGCACACAAAAACACTAAATTTACCACACCCAACTGAAAACTTTAAGAAGTTTATGATCTTCAAAAGAAATATAGTGCTTAACACATATCTTAAAAAAAAGGTCTGTCCACATAACAGTAATATCTGAATATAAACCAGACATTACGGCACTGTTTCTATGGGCATCTAGCTTAATTTTATTCACATTCCCACATCAACTACCTCAACAACAGACAGAATCATCACTTGCCAAGGGAAGACTCAGATGTCAAACCAAGAGACATGCCTATACAGGCTATATAATAACACTGAATGTACAGGGTATAACATAACAACGCTGACTCGATTTCATCACCTCCCTACAGCCTTAAACTTCCAGGAAACAAAGCAGATAGTTGGACATGTCTCAAGAGTACTGCTAAGTATTGGCATAGGCTGGTATGATTTTTTCCCCTGGTTAAATGAAGTATAAGTGAAAACGCACTGGCTTCAGCAAATAATCTGCTCTGAGACAAAATTCATCTGAAAGAGTCTCAATACTCACGCTACTTATTCCATTGTTTAATAACTGCTTTCACCAACTAATAGAAGTGATGTAGTGAGTTAAAATAGCTGGGCTGATATTGTTAGCATTCCTCTGGATGAAAAAAAAAAAAAGCTTTCCTCCTCTAGAAATTTGAAATATTTTCTTGTATTTGCCTAATTTAAAATCTTCAGACATTTCACTCTAAGAGGACCACATTGCCAAGCACTACACTGTATCCTATACCCTCTCTCTATTCCAGGGACAGGGAAAGCATGACAATCAAGTGCAGTAAGAAAATTCGAGTAGCATGTCCGGTGGTCAGCATATTGAAATCCCTACAGCAGATGTGGGAACCTGGATGGCAAAGGGCACTCTATGTGCTGGTAAGGGAATCAAATGTCTTCACCTCCCTCAGCCCCTGTGTTCACTGGTGGCCACACTTAGATTTCCAAACTGCAGAACCCACTGGATTTCTCTGTACATTTTGATGTACTCAAACACAGGCCTCCTGTCTACCCTGTGTAATTTCCTGATGAATACTGGGATGCTGACTGATGCCTGCTCACTTCCAAAGAGCAGCTACTGCAAATGCAAGTCAAGCCAATTAGATATAAACTGAGAAAGCTGAGAATATCAGTATGATTCTGGGTTAAATCTCCGGTGATGTCTTAGACCCACAGCAATTCAAGCATCAGGTTAACAAAAGAAATATGAAAGATCCTTTTTTCAACAATTTTACATCAATAGTTTCAAACAACATCAGTTCAACTAGAAACAGAGAAGAGACCAAGGCAGGAGTTTTGACATAGCACAGTAGTACATATGAGTTGAGTGTGATACACTCAAACATAAAATATTCAGAAATATCTAATTAGAGCCATAATTTGAATTTGAGCTAGCTTCTGAAACCATTAACTTAGCTTCTAAAACAAATCAAGACTACGGGAACGTTCTGACATTTTAGTCCTCAACATGGAATATTTTATTAAAAGTATACATGGATGAAAAACAAAGAAACAAAATATTTGTATGAGTGTAGGATAATTTTTTGTATTGTTTTCATATTTCACTCATCAAAAAGCAATTAATTTCTGGAAGAGATATTTGAATTTCAGGGATATTTGTCAACTTACAGTATCACTAATGTTTTCAGTCAAGCCTCATGTCTGGTTTTGAGAACACTTATGTATTCATTAGCTGTATCATACCTAGCATTTTCTATCTAAACCTTAGAACTATTTTTATAGTTGTTTTCCATTAACTGGAAAGGATTATTCCAAAGCATATTATTATTACAGCAAGTTCAAGTATGAATGTTTTAAGCACAATGAAGACCAGCTAGTTTCAACAAAGTCTTGTTTAAATCTAACTGCATACATCTTGGCATAGAACTGAGACTGCCTAGGTCAGCATCATGGGTCTTGACCACCTGCAGAGATGTGAAGAGACTTACAGGGTAAGCAGTAGCATGGCTCCTTCAGAGTGAAAGAGTGGGAATTAGCTGTCATTGCTGGCTGCAAACATTCAGTTACCTTGGGAACAGTTAAATGCCTCTAATTGATGGATGAAGCCTATTTCTCCCAAGGTAAAGGGGCATTTGCACCTCTTGCCTATAATTGCACTGATATTTCATTCCAGAGGAGCAAGTCTGTTACTGACATAAGGAATCATACGAAAGCAGTTAACTGAGGAATTCCTACTCTCAAAAACAAAAATCAAAACCAAAACCAAAAAAAAAAAAAGCCTGAAAAGCGCCCCATTAGATGAGCCATGTTTCTTATTAAATGAATTCACACAGTATGAGCTTTACTAATATAAAGTATGTTAAACATTTAGTTTACATTTGGCAAAGTTATTCTAAGTCATTTCACATATACAAAAGGCTGTAAACGTGAATAAGGGCAGAGTCTCCTAGCAAGAGCATACCTGGATGAAATATATTTCCTGGAATAACATTGAGGGTTGGTCCCAGCATCATGTGGTCAAATCGCCAAACAACTCGTCAAAGTGTTGCTGCTGCTAAACATTATAAAATGTTTCTTCAGGGGTTCCACATAACAGAAGACTACATTTAAGTCAAACTGAGCAACTTGAAAACCCACAGTTTTTATCTTTGTAATCACTAAGATGAACCCAGGATTGAGGTCTAAAGCTGAAAGGAACAAGAGCCTTCTCATCAAAGCAGCTGATGGGAAGGCTTACTTGAAAAGCTTTGGGTTTTCTCCTAAATTCTTTCACACACAGTATTTTTATTGCATAGATATGGCATTCCATTCTTCATTAGAGTCTCTAAATATTATTTTAATAAAAGCTATACAACAAAACCCAAACATGATTCTTGTAGCTCTGAAATATCTGAGAAACCAGCTCAAGTATAAAGAGCTGCAAAGTACCTCGGATTCCAGCTTACAGAATTTGCGTTCCTACAGATGACATTGCATCCGCATTACAAAGATCACATACTTTAAACAGACCTTTTAAAACATCTTTTGATACCAGCATTAACAAGTCAGCTATATCCTTTAGAAACAAAGTCAGTCAGACAACAGTCAAGTATTGCTGGAATTTCAGGGCTTCTCTGTTGTCTTTTCATGAAAACCCATCATTAGTTCATTTGGTCTAAATTTTTTAAAAAAAATTTTTTACAAAATTCCTCATTTATTTTTGTTTTACGCCATACTAAATGAAGCTAAACAGCAACATTAACTGACAGTCCAGAACATAACAGACTCGGCAACACCACACCTGTACCAGTCTTTCTATACCCTCTTCCTTCTTGTCAAGGTGACAAATTAAGTTTTATAGAAAGCCAACTGCAAGGGATAGGGGCCTAGAAAGAAAAAATACAGAGATTTTTTCACTCAGGTAAATGTATTAGACAACACAGTCTCTAGAGAAGGGTAAGGTACCTCTGTAAGTAATAGCTGAAAACATTTTTCAAACAGGGAGTCCAGCAGGAAAAACTGATAAAGAACAACATTATTCCACATAAACAGCTAACTGGGACTGCCCTAAGAGCTGCTAGGAGAGAGACAGACTGAGGAAAAACAGAAGCAGCATCTCAAGCCTATCTAGTAAATGAATCCACAAATGCAAGACATCGGCATTTAGAATTCCAATCCTAAACTCAGTTAATAATTCTTAGTAAAGATCAGGAAAACAGAAAACCTTGCCTGCATGATACCATCAGATCAATGGCAGTTCATAACCTTAAGAACTCATAGGCAAGGATGCTGGGGCAACGCAAAGGGAATGGAGCAGCCATCTCAGATCAGACTCAGAGATTTTCCTACAGACACTGGGAGGGCTGGGGAGATCGATACCTGCCATGACAGAGAGAAGCCAACTCCTGGAAACAGGCTGGGGAACTGTCAGGCAAAAATGAATCCAGCGCATGTGACAAAACCAGTTTCTCCATGCTTTTGGTCTGACCAGTCCTAGCTTACATGCTATTTTGTCTCCTGTGGATTACTAAATCGGACAAATCCTCACCCTGTGACAATGAGATTAAGTTTTGTTATCTCTAAATATTCTCCAAGTCCAGCCAGCCTGAAATAACGTACATCAAGGTTGTGTTCCTTTTAACATGCGTATTTCCTCCACGAAAGATGAATTGATGGCAAGAATTTATCTAGAGCATTCTGGCACTCCAACACCAGGATTAAGATCCTGAGACAAAAACAACTGGTAGAAACCGCTTGGCCCAAACCACGATAATTACACTTTGTAACTAAAATAAAAAAATTATGCTGTCAGGTTACCGATACACTCATCCAGTCCAAACCAGATGCCTTCTTAGCTAGATGCAAAGGCCTGAAAGAAGGTTAAAAAAACAAAAAAAATTTTCAGTATGGCTTAAGTAGTCACAGAATTCTTGCAGGCACATCATTGTTTTATATGCTACAGTTTAACCACAACATTAACTGTTCATGTCTCTACCTGGCTATTCATGACAATGTGCAACTAAATATTAGATTTTACTCACTGCCTACGTTCATTTTTCACACTTCTCCTGCCAATTTAAGAACGATGAGTTAGTTAAAAAGCAAGACACAGCAGGCTGAGCTGGACAAAATCCCAATAACCTACAACCCTTTGAAAGCCTAACAGAGGAAAATGTCTAAACTACACAAAGACAAGTGTCATTAAATCAGCCCCCAAAGCTACTTTAATTTTTTGAGTCAGAATGTGGCTCTTAAAGCACAGAAATCTGGCTGGCAAATATGGAATACCTACTAGCTCTCAAATGACTAGAAAATTTGGTCCTACTAAGTAGAGCTAATAATACTCAACAGCTGAACTCATCAAAGACCCAAGTCCCTCAACTCTTGAAAGAGTGGCATTTGCTCCAAAGGTGGCTATACAATGCAAAGAGCATTAAACCACTCTTGTATCTAAGAGCCTACTGACAAAGATGTTTGTTAACTGCAGTGCTTCAAAGCTTTAAAGAAACTTTTATATCAAACAAGTATTTTAAATCAGTTGAGCTTTGTTGGTTTTGTGGGTTGTTTTGTTTATTTTATTGTTTTTGTTTGTTTTCTGGCAGAGACATTTGTTTTTTAATCAGCCTGCAATTCATTTTTATTCAAGTATTTAATATATTTATTACATTTTAATGGTAAATATTATATTTACAGTATATTTGCTTAAGAGTAACAAGCACTTTATTTTGAAAAGATCACCAGTATCAGCTGCGGATTAGGATACAATGAAAATTGGGAGGGCTCAGCGTTATTATTACTTGAAGTTCTTTAAACATTTTCCTTGCTCCTATGAACATTTCACTGGAACAGGCCGCGGGTGGAATTTCTCATGCTATTTGAGCACTTCAGTATTGATAACTTTAGGAGAACTGTTCCTTTCCACTCCATTTGATGCCCAACCCTACTACACAATGCCTCGGTCTTCTCATTTTGCAGTAAAATCCATTTGCAGCCAAACTGGATACACACGGCATGCAAGAACTAGTGAGGGTACTGCACTGAAAGTTTTCTGCGGTGTCTTGTATCATACAGCTGAGCCCCCCTGTTTAAACCTGTGAAATGCAAATGGAATTTAAATAATGATTCAGTTACGGGAGCAGGTGTTTGTTCAACTTGCTGAATGTTCATCCTGCTGTTAACAGCTTACACATTTATACAGCACTACATGAAACAGTAAAGTACTAGGAAGAATATAAGGTGTTAACAACTACTACAAAATATTTCTGTAAGGGTACATTTCCTCCATTTTCCATCAACGTAAATTCTGACAACAAAACCCGATATTAATCCATGCATTCATTCATCTTTAGCATCTGCTTTTAATTTGCACATTAATAGAAAGCTACATTTCGTTATTAAGTTTTTCTTATTAGTGATTAAATCAATATTTCTGCCCCTTTGGTAATGACAATTCATTAGTTCCCTGACGCTGATTAAGTTCATTCAGATATTTCAAAAGGAGACTGTATTCTATTTAAACAAATAAACAATAAAGAACATGCTGCTTCACAGAGACTTCACAGCACATCTGCATCTCCTTAAGTGGAATCACTTCTTCATTAGCAGCATAGCCTTCAGTTCCCATCTGACAGGCTGAGCCGAGTTTTACGCACAAGTAGTGTCACCATACTGCTTGGTACTCAAGTACACTCATGCAACCAAAGACCTTTTAATTGGAAAAAACCCAAAATGCTTACAGCAGTGCAATGGTCCATATTGTGTCACCCAAAATAATTTTTTTTCCTGACCCTTACTGAAATAAACTCTACACTTACACCTATAGCTGCACATTCTACGCAGCTATAAAGTCTTTGATACTACAAAGCAGCACATAAATTTTCAAGCCTCTCAGATAACACAACAAAACACAGGTTCCTATTTAGCAGCACAGTGTAAACACAGGGGTGTCACTAATGCATTTTTCATCCAAATCTGAAAGAAGCAAAACTACAACAACCACAGGAGAAACCCCCTGACAGAGCACTCCTTGGCAGAGCTCAGCTGGTACTGTCCCAACAGAACACAGCCACATTCTGCAGCCAGAAAGCCAGCAGCAGCAGCTTTACTCTTAGGGACCTGCAGAGCTCTGCTGATGACTACGTTTCACTGACCAAGGAAATTTTAAGGCTATGCCTAAATTGCTCTGCAGGTCTATGGATTAGGAAAGAGGTTGAAACGCAAAGTCACAATGACAGAAAGATTGAGCACCTGATCCCTTTGGAACTAATTTGCAGCAGTTAGATACACTGTCCGTTTTCCCCTGCCAAAGATTAGAGCCTTGACAGCAAAAATTATCATGGGATTACTTCACAATCCCTTCCACTGACCAGACAATGGGGGTTGGGCAAGTCCTCCCTATTGGCTGACTTTCCACTGAAGCACACTAGGGAACACACAAAAAGTGCTGCCTCTGCTGAGCCTGGCAAGGAAAACAGGATTTGCAATCTCTTAATCAGGAGGACTAACTTTTAAATTTTTTTTTTTTTTTGGGGGGGTAGGAAGGAGGGGGACTGAACAATGACAGGGATGGGACACAACAACAAAACTTTCTTACTATACCATAACAGAAAAGCAGGAACAACTGTTGGCAAGCAGCCCTCTTCTTCCTTTCATCACAAGCTTTGCTATCAATCAGGTGCACTGCACTAGGAAACATGTAGATACTGCAGAGTACTATGCTCTGATTATTCATTCATATCTTTGCAAAAAAAAAAAAAAAAAAAAATTGCACCTAGTATTTGGTATTGAGAATTTCTGAGGGGTTGTTTTGTTTTGAAAGATTTTTCATAGATACCAAAATGAAAGTTAAAATAACGAAATTATTGCAGTTGTCAGGCGAATAGTGAGCACAACCAATGAACACACAAAACAATGATTTGTTTCTTTGGAAACTTTGAAACCTGGGAAATATGTGAAAGGCAGTTTGTACAAACAACAGCTTCTGTAGCTGAATAAGGGGAGTGAAGCGGCTGACAAAAACATATCATTTTTGTACTTTCAGATAATTTGTTTTGACAGTGTCACAGCAGAACACATATATTAGTGATTTCTCATTTTATCAGCTTCACTGGTGGAAAATCAGAGTTAATTTCCTAACTAAAGAAAACCACATGCGTGTTTTACCACTTCCTGCCTTTTGGAAAAGCCTAAATCTACCTACCAGTCCCAGCTTATGAACCAACTTCACTGTTTCCTTTGGAAGATGACAGGAATCCACTAATGATGTTAATGACTACGAAGTTTTAAAAACTGAGACAATTACCTCTTTCAGACTTTAAACAGGTAATCAGTTGTGACCAACTTTTCTCAATTTGCTAACAATCAGTAAGTCTTAACTAAACATTTAAAAGCATAAGGACTTCATTTAAAAGTTTAAGTAGAATCAGTATAAAACTTAAATGACACCATCTGTTCTTAACAGACCACATTCTTTAAGTGTTTTAAGTAGAACACGGCTATATAGCTCATCAAAAATTAGAAAACTTCATGTTAAAATTAAGAAAATTTCTTGAAATTCAACTTCAGGAATATTCTGAGGCACCTTCCTAATTATTATCTATTACCAAAAGGCAATGCACTCCATTTAATATCTATTGCGTATGTCACTGAATGACATAGAAAAAAAAAGTCCCACTAGGATGATAAAGTAAGAAAAAACAACTACAAATAATGATGTACAGGAGTAAGAAATCACGGTTTAACTTCAACTTGCTTTGTAAAATCAGAAAGGTGTACATGGATTTAAACAGATGAAAATACAGACAAGATTTTAATAAGCTGGCACAATTTTCTAATATGCTACGATGAGAAGAAAAGCATTACAACTCAGTATTTAGCTAAAAGTAAATGCTATTATTCAATAAGTTAAACATGACTTATTCAAGTTCATTTAAAGTTATCCTTATTTAAAAAAAAATGTTGAAGCATTATTCAAGATTACATTATCATTTATGTTGATGTGACATGAGGTAAAGCAGTTAAGCTTTTCACAAAATGGAGACAGGTTACAACATTAACCATCAAAAGATGAATACATTGAAAATGAAAGTTGTCCATGTTTGTACTATAATTGCATTACAAAAACATGTGGCATATCTTCTAATGTTACGATTTGGTGTTTCGAAAAAATAGCCCTGCATAAACCACAGTGAAAATCAACTGCAGCATATGTCCCACATGAAGCAGTCAGGATCTTGCATGCTTCCTCTGTTATGGTGAAAACTCACGAGCACACACCACAAACTGTTCTGCTTCTACTCATTAATATTTTACTTAAATGAATATGGAAGTTCAAGTTCTAATACCAGCTCTACCCTTGTTGTTTCTCATACTAGTCAGACTAACTCTTCCATTATCCAGAACATTTGCAGTGGAATACTTGCATTCCTTTCCCCTCTAATATTTCTTATTTTATTTACTAACTTTATGGGAGTATGGTTTTAGGAGGAAAAAGCCCAATCGTTCTTTGCTGAAAGTTTGTTGGAAAGACTGCCAACCAGGGAAACTAAACCACTCATCCTTTACCTGAAATCATCACACTAAAGATCTGAACTCAAGGGAGAATTTGCAGCTGATGATCGCAAGCAACATCTTTCTCAAAAATACAAACCCTTGTCCAGTCCTCTCAGTGTTTTAGTGCAAGTTTCTGAACAGAGTAAGGGCCATAAATCACGATTTGGAAAGCTGAGGTGAGAGGGGTGAAGATTGCAACACTCCCGCTGGAGCTCCAAAACATTCCAGGGTAGGTTGGGGTGACGGCAAGGGCAAGGGGCTGCAGGTGCAGTCTCATTCTAGCGACTCAGGAGACAAGTCACTGTATAAACCTTTGCTCTCACTCTGTCATCTGTAAAATTTGTACAAAAGCCTAAGTGATTTTCAGTAAAGTGTTAGGATACACACTACAACCTGGTTACAGCAACTGTTATTTCTGCGTAAATGGAAAATGATCTGAAGACACATTTGCAACCTAGAAGTTGTGCAGTTTAGATTTATGAACCTACCTTACACCACTCCAAGGCACTATTGCATTCATATGTATAAAGCTTTCCAAAGCTTTGAGACCTTCCAAGCCTCAAAATAAATGACAGTACAAAAAGAAAATGCGCTATAAATGTGCATTTACCATTACACTTTTAATATGAACTCAGCCAAATCCCAGTTTGCAACAGTTTGGGTTTTCCAGTTAAGTCTTCCGAGTTTTCATCGTATACCCTTCCTGGAAAAACTCCCATAGCAAAATTATGGAGAACACAAAATAGACTTGAGCTTATTATAAATCACTGTCACATCTACTATAATGAAGAACTGCACACTTAAAATACGTGAACACCGGCACTCCACATCCCCCTAACAACTCCATCTTCAGGCACAAGAAGTAAGCCAGAACAGGCACAGGTTTACTAGTGTCAAGTAACCAGCAGCAAATTCCCAAATAAATCTTGCAACTACAAAATCTCACCAGGATATTATTATCAGAAAATCTGCAGACTACACAAACTCACTCCCACTGTGTTTAAGAGCCCGACCCTGATCCCTCAGGGGGCAAGCCTGCACATGCGCATACACACCGAGGAAGAACAGGCACCAATGGGCAGGGAAGCTTCAGCAACAGCTCTCCCATGACTGAGATTACACCCTTTTTCCTGCACTCACAACTTATCTATGAAACACCAGGTTCCTCCCCATATCAACTAAAACCTCTCTTGAAACCTCAGCCTTGTCTTTTCCACTGGACAGGAAATGGCTCCTTGCGCAGTTACTATGTTTCTTTTACCAACGTGATAATCTCTTATTGAACTCTGAGTAACAATCACACCAAGAAAAAACATTATCAGCTCCACTTTTGAATGATTTCTGATTTATCTCTGGCCCATTATATGAAAATGAAGTCATTTAATCTCTGCCTTGGTTCACCATTCTGTAACATATAGACTGTGGAAGCAGACAGACTGACATATAATCCTACCAAGTATTTTTGTTTCTTGATTTTAATTCCAGTAAACCTGAAGATACCTACTCGTATGGAATAGTACTATATACTCATTCAGAAATTACTAAGAACTAATTTCATACTCATTACATAATTTTCAATGCTGGAACACTTATATTCTTTAAGGATGACATTCTTGATTTTCATTTTTGATTTATAGAGAGGAAGACATTTAAGTAACTGTCACTTCATTTGTAAAAAAGGCTATAAACGAGACACAAGTGAGATGCATTGCCTGGAAACTGCTGATATGGGAATCAAAACATGCTGAAATACCTGAACGCAATTATTTAGCTATAATTGTAACTAGCTGCTTTTAAATCCTAGTAATGAGCTAGTGGAATAGTACTCATGAAGAGGAAGTCAATGGGATTCAATTGTAAAGCCAATTAAAAGACAATCTTTCAGAAGAATCACCTTTTTTTCTCTCTATTAGATCCCCAACTAGTGAACTGTGAACTTGGAAAATTTCTGCCAGCAAGGCCAGGAAGCACCAGTGTACTTGTGCACGTAAAACCACAATAAATTTTGCTTTAAGAGAACCTTACACTTCAACAAAAGACAGAGAGAAGATTTTGTTCTAGTTTATGTGTGAATAAAATAAAAATCCACCTACACTGCACTAGCAATGAAGATAAATGCTCAACAACTGGGTGTTAGAAGTCAGCCAGCCCTTTCACTTCTACTTCAGCACTGCTCTTCCTCCAGCCCCAGTGGCCATTTACATCACTTGGCCAGCCAGAAGGAAAACTTCAAGACAGAAAACACCATATAGTTTTTCACAGTTTAACAACATTAACGTCACTGAAGCCTATGATGAATTATTTTAGTAATGACTTGTGATTGACCCAACAGATAAAGATTTCAACAAAAAAAAAGTAGAAGCAAATACCTGAGAAAATCTGCAATGCTAATTTGGGTTGGGGAGGAAGAAGAGGAAAAAAAAAAAAAAGCCTAGAAGGAGAACCTAGCTCCTAACAGACTGCTTACAGCAAGGAGCAGAATGATGAATGACCGGGCTGTGCTGAAAGGGCACATGACAGGAGGATATTGTTCTCACCTGTGGACCTCTACTTCACTCAGGTTTTAATGAATTGTAGTCCTTTCAGGTCACTTACAAGTCTCAGCTCTTTACTCTCTGTACAAGACTTTAACATTTCTGTTCCCAGCATTTGTAGAACTACTGTTGACTGAAGAATTTATTACTCAATCCAGTTGACAGTATGCTGGAAATAGAAGAGATTTACTCTGTCTTTCTATACATTCCCAACAACATCTCATTTTCACTCAGGAAATATTCATCATTTTCTAATATGTTGCCCCTGCTCCTTTAGCTGTGACATGGCCAAGGAGTCAAAGAATAGAACTGTGCTATACCTATAGAAACATATTTACTGAAAGGTTTTATTTAAACCCTTTATTATAACTGTAGTCACATCACGAAAAGTTCACTATCCCATCACTAATGCAAAATTCAATTTCAGAACACAATAGACACTTTACATGTTTCTTCTCTAAACTGAGTTTAACAGACACAATTTTCCTGCATCCAAAGTCATAACATCTAAAGGGGATTTTTCATGTTTTGCCATTCCATTTCACTTGACAAATAAGCAACTGTTATAGAACCAAACTACACATAGGTGTTAAACCACCCCAAAAGGTTAAAGACAAAGATTAAAGGCTGTAAAGCAAAAGTTGATTTAAGCTCTTCCTTAGTTTCTAATAAAATGACTTAGTTACTCAACTACTGCGTTTTTGATGCAACAAAACACCAACTTGTTATTTGAAAAAACTATGCAGCAGTGCACACTCATTTCTGTGCTACTCAGAAGCAAATCCTTACATCTATGTATTCCCCTGTATTCCAAGAGAAAAGCCACAGCTTTGCAGCAACTTGCAGTGTTTCATGCTCAATATTTGTTGCCAGAGGTCACAATTTTTATTACACTAACAGCAGAGGTAGTAACTAAAATTTGTGTAAGCCAAAGAGATGCTCTACATTGAAGTTGTAAGTAGTCAATAGAAGAAGAGTAAATGATGATGCAACAATTATTAGTAACAGGTTTTTGGTTGTGATCACACAGCTTAATACCAGCAGATGTATGGATAGACATTTTCTGAATCCCAGCACAGGGTCTTGTGTTGATTCCAGCTGCCTTTCCCTTTGTATTTTAAGTCTCATCACTCCTAATATCTCTTAAATTGGCACTGGAAGGTATAAGTACACCTTCCTGGTGGAAGTCAGGCTTTTCCCATGACAAAACCCTGCTTTTAGATGGTTAAAACTTCATTAAACCTAAAAGGTTAGGTTCAGATTCAGGCAATCAATCTTCATCAAAAAATTCAGATGGAAACATTTTACTTTGAGAACTGGCCTAGTACAGGCAATTACCAAGCAGGTGCAACTTCAAGTGATTCTTCTGAATTTAGTTGTTTGGTGAAGTTTTTTAATACAAAATTGAGATCATTCTAAGTCACCAAATGAGTCATCTTCTCCCCCATCTGGAAACAACACAGTGACTTAATTAAAAGTGTGCGTGGTGTTGGGGTGGGGCAGAGCATGTGTGTCTTCAACCACTTACAGTTTTATGGTTTTATATTCTAGAGCTAAAGGTTTGTTTTATTCTAACTGAAGCTTTTGGGGGCAGGAAGGCAGGCGATTAAATCAAGAAACAAATTCTCAGTCGTGGTACTATTAGAATACTTCTGCTTATGCAGATATTCAAATCTACTTATGTAGATATTCAAAAACGCTTTTCCTCCAAAAAGACATAGTATAAGCTGTATTTTGCTATGGCCATGCTACTTGATTGCTTACACAATGGTCTTTACTTCAACACTTACAACTCATCTAGTATCAATAAATCCTCAGGTGGACAATGTGTATGTAGCAGCTTTCAATTCACAGACCACTCATACAAAATATATTCATATACTATAGATTCTCAGGACATAATGATCAATATTTGATTTTTTAAATAAATAATTTTCCCAAAACACTGTTGTCATGTTGCCCTTTATTTTTATACCCCAAATGCTTTAACCCACCATTATAGTGGGTAGCAATGCTAATGACCTTACATCTGAGAAGATACAAACTGAGCAAAAAATCCTAGGGCAAAGGCAAGTGAAAGAAAATAATCTTTGGCTAAATGTAGATGGCCAAAAAAAAAAAGAAAAAAAAAAAAAAAAGTACATGAGTATCTGTTCTGCCCTGTAACAAAATCTGACAAGCAATACTGCCTTCTGATTACTCTTTTAAACAAATATTCACAAACACTTCTACTTTGCTTAAAATCTGATGGATTTTTAATTCAAATCATGCCAACTATTTGCCCATCACCAAAATAACCCAAATCAAAGATTTTATATGTCTGTTGGCCCATTAAATATGTAATGCATTTTTATAGTGCTACTGACCCCTTAAATCTATAATCTGAATTTCAGCTGATTGGAATCACTGCTTTGTCTCTTTGATACTTCTAGCATCTGGAATAGCTTTAGCAATTGAAAAATAAACCACAGGACGAAAGCCATAAGAAGCAAGACCATGCTCAAGATGAATACATCACTTAAGCACATTTAAAGGCAGGATCAGCTATCAGATTTTCTTCTTAACGGAGATTTAACTCCCTTTCTCTTTCCAGCATACTTTTGACTAAGTAGGACTACTTAGATTCAAAATCAGAGAGTTTGATAATTCTCAGGCAAGGCTTTTAATTTGTCTTAGATAATTAGATCCCAAAATCTGAAATGGAATTACACGCACCATTTTTAATTGTCCTAGAATTTCTCAGCCCTCTTATGCACCAAAATGAAATGTGACAGGTCATCATTCACTTACAGCTTCTAATTCCATTGAAAACTTTCATTTACATTGCTTTCAACAGGCATCATACCAGTGTCTTCCCATTTGTGAAATGCTCTTAAACATTGCAGTTTTTCCACATTCTGGACAACCAGCACTTTGGTCCCATAAAGTAACTCAATGTTTTCAGCAGCCTCTATCCTCTACCATCTTGAGTTTCAACATCATTCAAATGGGCATGTGTTGTAGTCAGATTACTATCACCAGTGAAGCTAATGAAGCTATCAATATGAGCAATCCAAAACAAGCTTTGTGAACAGGCAGGAACTTACCCATGCATGACTGTTATTTTTCCTAAGACAAAGTCATTCCAGAGCCTTTAGGCAGTTTCAAAGATTTAATCACTGAAACAACTGACTGCACTTTTATTTCAGAAGGGTGTTATTTAGGGAAAAAAGTTATATCTGCCCATCAACGTGATAGTCCAAATGATTTTTTTTTTTTTTTTTAAAACAGTCTCAAAAGTAATTATATGTGCCTTCTACCATAATTTGGAAAAAACTTCCTTATACTCAACCTTATAGAAGTCTTTTTATGTTACCAAGCCTGAGTAACTGCTCTGTTTGGAAAGCAGAGAGTTACAACTCACTACAAAGCATGTAAGGAACAGAATATTACGAACTCAAAAATACTCAGCTTTGTATTTTGTTGAGTTGAATCATTACAACTTTTCCTTAGGACCTATGGATGTTATATAGCGTGTTTAAAAGGACAATGCTTTGGCTTACTTTAAAGGTGACTACTTTCTTAGCTGTGACTCTAAACCTTCCTTTTTCCGCCAAACAAAACCCATGGATGGATAATTCAGCAGTATGTTACCAACTCCAACATGTGCTAATGAAAGATTTCTTCTGCCATCCACAAAGAGCAAACATATGACAAGGGTCTATGCCCTTCCATTTATTTACTCATGATGTTTTTGTTGAAGTGGAGATGGGAGAATCGGGCCCAGCTAGCAGAAAACACCATCTCTTGTGTATCTTGTCATGGCTGCCATATTCTGGTTCACCAGGAACCTTCTGTGGCAAGTGCCTTCTGTGGACAAAGCAATGCACAGTGAGAAGGCACAAACCTGCAGCACAAATACAGATTAAAAGAATCCTTAAAGGACCATCTAAATTCTAACAACTCTGTCTAGAGCAAAAAGTAAAGTGTAAATCTACTATTAAACCTGAAAAAGAAGAGGAAGCTTTTCTACAGGATAAGAACAAGCTACGGAATGTTTGTGGGAAGGTAGGAGCTCTCCGAGAGAATTACTGAAGAGAAGGTTCCATTCAGCTTGCCATAAGTAGTGACAGGAGGAAAATGCCTTAGCCTCAAAGTTAAACGGAGCTCTGGAACTAAGATTCCAGGTTATGTCACTGGTGATATCAGCGAATCTTAACGTGACCTTTACAGCACTTCAGGCCAAACGTTCAGATGCCCTGAGCATCTGCCATGACCATTATCATCAAGAGTACACGTGCACATAGTAGATCTGAAACCAGGACTTCATCAGTTGTATAAACTGAAGGACACACACTCACCTCAAATATTTTCTGCGTTCAATTCATGCTTGGAAATACCACCGGAGGAAAGGATAACTTATTATCATGTCTACTACAACTACTTAAATGTCTCTTGGTTTTTTGTTGTTTGTTTTTTTCCTTTTTTTTTTTGTTTTGTTTTGGGTTTGTTTTTTTTTTTGTTTTTTTTTTGTTTTTAATGGGGTTTTTCCACACCCATTTCTCAGTTATCAAAGGATCCATCCATTAAAACAAAAGAAAAAATAAAACCTGCATTTCACAGTGAACTTGGATAATATTGACGTGTTGAGCTTCAGAAGGCGGCTTATGGTATGGTGAAGCACAGTGACGTATGTGCACATGCAAATACCACACAGAATTCCACACCATCCTTACTAATCTATTACAGCTCACAACAGCAAGTTTTCCAGTTTCTGTTCCAAGAGTCAGGGTACGGCACTGCAGGACCTCACACAGCACTGGGCTGTCAGGATCCCAGCAGCACAGCATCCCAGGCGCTGTACAAGGCGAGCAGGGACAGCAGCAGCAGCGTGTACCAGCCTCACCACTGGAAAAACACCCCGAGTTTTACAGGCTGCAAGAGCTAGTTATGTATAAGCTGCACATTGTAAATTCTTTTACTGTTATGGAAATTCCTAATGCTGTGTGGCCTTGAGAACTAATATGATCCCCTTTCAAAGGCCTTTCTTCAGAGTTTCCAGCTCTGGCTTTTTCCTACCGTCTTTCCCAGATTTTCTGAGCTCACCTTTGCAGAGCTGCAGGACTTGAGGACGGAATAAGGGGCAAGAAGGAAGGAGTTCTCCCAGAGTAATGCATTCCACACATTTTACCTGGATAATAGCACTGTAAGTTTGTATTTGGGCTTAATTCCCTTCTGCCTCATTTAAAATATTGATTCTTAGCTACGTTCTTGCAGAAAACCTGTAATGTTTCATTGTCAGTTCCCTCAACCCGCATTTCTCCTGAGAACCAAAGGGAAAAACTCTAGCTGACTGGTTTTAGTCACAGCTTTAATGTTTTGTGAACTCCTTCAACTGTGTAGTACAAACATAGTATTTTATAAATAGCCTGGGAGAAGGCTCTCAGGTAGTAAAAATCACTGAGTGAAATATAGATTTCCTTCTTCCCTTCCACCACCACCTTCTTCTCTGTCAGAAAGGTGATCAGTCATTTAAAAGATCTGTTGTTTCATTATCTTCAGACACACTGCTTGTGCACCAGAGGTGATTTCAAAGTACTTTAAAGAAGAAAACCACGAACAGATGAGATCAGTTAGACAAATCCCGAGAAAGAGGCATCAGTTCTGTGTCTTTCAAATCCTGGGCCTGATTTCAAGCTGTTAAACACCTGATTTTTAGAAGCTACTAAGTTTCTTCACTAAATATCTATGTTCTGATTCACAAGATTTTTTCCTTCTAAGAAAATCTTCTTATGCCTAAAGCCAGGCAGAGGACTTTATGTTAGATCCTCTGAGAACTTAATGGGCTTTAAAAATCTTACAGTTTAGATATCTAGTGATTCATTTGAGGGGTTTCTCATCCTTTTCAAGTAACTTTGTCCTCCACTCATACATAAATCCCCTGAATGTTACATTGCACTAACAAGGTGTCTCTAAAGAATTACAAAGGAATTTTAACAGAAATCATATACTGACCAAATAATGAACTGAAGAACTCCAAAACTTCATCTGAGTATCCACCACAATCTCAAAAGAATAAAATTGTATTAAAAAAAGTGCAAGCATCCAAGATGCCACTGCTTCATTAAATGCGTGTTCTTACTTAGATCTTTGAATATACTAATTTTCAATTAAGTATGCTGATTTTGTCCAACTGATATTTTCAAATGCCATGGATGATACCTCTACAGTATCCATAATTTGACCCATGCACTGAGACACAACAAAACATAGGGATGTGTTTCTCTTGAGGTTAATTACTGTTTGCCAGTAAATTGCTTTGTAGCTGAAAAAGCACTTAGAGGTTAAAAAGTCTTCTGATATTAGAAAGGCATATTTTGCCTTGAGGTTAAAAAGGAAGAAAAAAAAAAATCCCTAAATTTGGCCACAAAATTCTCACATTCCATGCCAGATACTAGGCAATTATCAACCATGTAGTAAGAAGACAGCTATTTTCAGTTGAATCAATCCTTAAAATGAAACAAGTCCAAGGTGCAGTATGACATGTGGGCCCTCCTGTACTCACTTCTTGAGCACAAAACATTTCATATGGTACCATCTTAACCCTGTTAATGTTGTCACTCATCCTGATGCTGCCTGCTTACTTCTCAGAGGAGTAATGCTAAGGACATTTGTAGCCACCACTACGCACTTGCTCATTTTCTGAAAGCAAAAAGTCTTAAGCTCTGTGCTGACCTGCTAATTGCCAGAGGGCAATGGAGTCATAGGTTTCACACGCAAACCACAAAGAATTTCAGGCCACCTTTGAACAACAAAGGGTCAGCCAGGTGTTGTCCCATACAAGAAAACAATTTTGTGGTTCTGAACTTTACCTTCTGCTCTAGTCCTCCTCAGGCATATTGTTTCTTTTTGATTAATTTAAAAAAATCACCAGTGGACAGTAGAAGAGAAAAGAATAAAAGCCAATAGAGCTGTTTTAAAACAAAGAAATTATTCTTATCTCTACACAGTAAACGTGAGCCAGGAAACTATAAATTCTTAATGAAAGTTCACTGTGCAGCCTCAAATTCCTTTACAAAGCCAGCAGGAAGCATGTGTTAATCTATAAAGATCTTTCTTTCTACAATGTATTTCTAACAAAGGTAAAAGAATTTTCTGAGAGATCTATATACTATTTGGAGAATGATTTTCCTAACATTAAATATGACAAAACTTTGGTACAACCTCAAAGTTCACAACAGTAAACAAAGATTCTCAGCTTGGATCCAAAAATAACTTATAGTGCATTTGCATGGAGCAGACTGGCCTACAACACTGATATTTCCAGTTAAGAGTGGTTATAAAGGTTGTAAAGTTTGTGTACACCTGTGTGTATAGAAATTAACACACAGTGTATGCGTATGTTTGAAAGTATACTGTCAATACAGAGAATCACTTCTGTGCAGTTCCTCTGTGACCATGACAGTCTAGAGAAATACTAGAGGTAATAAGTTTTGCATAGTAGATCATCTGCTTTGACAGAGATCATGACTCTACCTGCTAAGTGACTGCCAGGTAACATTTTCTTATATAAAGCTTCATTTGTATGATTCAACTAATTACATAAGTATCAGGAAGACTGCACTCCTAATATTAAATGCTCTCAGTTTTGTCTGAAGACAAAACACTGAAAGGGTAAGGGTTCCACTAGCCAAGAATTTAGAGGCATTAATCCTAATGATGTAGTACAAACAAATTTCATTTTCTAATCTTTGCTAAAACACAAACCGAAGATCATGGGAAGAGGGAATAAATTTCACTTCAGTACAAACCACTCCATTCAATTTAGGAAAAATCCTTCATGAATTTGACCCTAGTTACAAAAGGAAGAAAATGTGTGTTTATGGGTCATATTTGCTCATCACGCTGCAATCAAGTTGCTGCTGGGTGCCAGGAGGGGGGCTTACACTAAGTTAACACAGTCAAGCCTCCACATGAAGCTGTATCTGAAGCCAAGCAACCAACAGGAAATTGTTGTTGTGATCTCCTGCTCTTCAAAGCACCAGCCACTGAAATCTGTTTATTGGTTCAGAGTTTAATTACTCATCTCTACACACTCAATCTGTGCACAGCAGGGAAGACAAAGCACTGTCAAGACTGTATTGAAGTCTCCCAGGCTATTGGAGAACACAAAGCCTGACTGATGGAAACTCCTCTGACTGGGCAGGCCCACACTCCTCAGCTATTCCACGGATACCTATCAACTCCTCTAACCCAGATACCATGTTCCTCATCTTAAATCCTTGAGACTGCCATTAAAATTAGAATGCCAATTGATTATGTAACAGACATACCAAGGGAAAAGACCATTTTATGTATCTATAAATCGGCTAAGAGCTCTCATACTAATTGCTGGGTACTTAAGCTTCTACATATGTTATCCTGACAAATTTTGCAAAGCAGCAGAGCAGCTCTAGTTTCTTCTCTTCTCAGCAGCAGATCTTCGGTTCAGAAATTAGTAGATGAAGTAACAATATAATTTCATGTCAGAG
This sequence comes from Merops nubicus, assembly GCF_000691845.1. Classification (NCBI taxonomy): domain Eukaryota; kingdom Metazoa; phylum Chordata; class Aves; order Coraciiformes; family Meropidae; genus Merops; species Merops nubicus. Next base: position 5,987 of record NW_008582304.1, on the reverse strand, counting down.
AGAGAAATTATGAGCCTAAAATAGTTGTATTGGATAAGAAATAAATAGTGAAGATAAATTTGCGGTAGACAATGCTCCAACAGCAGAAATGTATTTCAGTAGATCAAAACATACAAATTTTTTAAAAGAAAAATAAACAACTGTAGTCCTAAAAGTTTTTCCAAAGTTTGTGGAAAGGAGAAACGGTTTCAAATCTACAGAGAAATTAATATAAAGAGTATCAGCAAAATAAAAATTCACTAGAAGTTTTAAAACATATTTCCTATGTGCAAATGATGAGGGAGAAAGAAGGAAGAAAAAAATCTCAAGAGTCAAGTTCCACAGAGTTAGCCCACAGAAAAGCAATTATTACTTTGATGGCATCACCTCAGATTAATAAAAAATGAAGAACATGTCCCATATCTTATCGGCTGGTATTTTTAGGATTTTGATATATCTGCAGACAATTATCCAGAGCAAAGATAATGAGAACTCCAAACCAAGCCTATATTTATCTAGCAATAAAGTCAAATTGCCAGGTCAAGATTGACAGAATTATTGCTGTGAGTTTCTCATTCCAAAACTACATAAGGAACACCAAGGCTGTTAGCTGCTTCTCTGCAGACATATTTCCCTCTCCTGTAGTCAGTAAAGGCTTCTGAAAACAAAGCCAAAACAGCACCCACAACAACAACCACCACCACACAAAAAAAAAACAAGCAAACAAAAACCAAACAACAAAACATACTAAAACCAGTAGGGGACTGTGGAAGTAATTTGCTGACCTAGGTATTTAACAGGAGAGTTTCACCGAGTACTGACTCTCACTACTGACAGCAAAGCGATGGCTGTCTAGTTGCCCTACTCAAGAGAGACGAAGGAAGAAAATAAATTAATGGCCTAGCTCTTAGAGGCATCACTATATCATCTGGCACAGCAGAATTCCATACACAGAGCACTTAGGAGACACTCATCCCTGCACAAACACTTGAGATTTTTAAAGACCTACTTCAATCTAACATGCAAGTCACCTATCTCAGAAGACAAGTCCTTGCAGAAATAAGAAAAATCGAACTTTCAAGTAGGGAAGGAGACCAGCTTACTAGACTGTCTGTGTACTTAGAAGCAACATAAACTGCTATCAGTTTTTGGGATGAGGGCAGAGAGCTGCACAAACCCTCAGCATTTGCCTTATGCCCACTACCTTGCTAATGGAAAGAAATGCAGAAAGCAGCTGAGGCCAGTAGTTGGAGGTACCCATAACACACACAGACGTACAAAAAAAAGATAACCAGAAAAAGTTCACCCAATGTTGACTCCTACTGAATGAAACCATAGTTGTAAGGAGCACAACAGAGCACAAGTGTAGGAATGAACACTCAAGCTGCAGACAGCCTCAGCTGCACCCCGGTGCTAAGGATGGAGAGCTTCACTCACTCATTTACCAAATACCAAAAATCACCACAGGAAAGAAAAATGCATTTTAGAAATGTAAATACCATCAAAGTTTAAAAAACGGTGGCTTTTTTTCCTCCCCTATGTTGTCAACTATTAGTGTCATTTACACACACAAAGCAGTTTTTGCTGTCCTATAAGGTAACCTGAAGATGTGGCTGGAGCTACTAAGCCTGCTACAACAGAGCTTGATGTACATCCTGCAGACACAAATGGATTGGTTCCCGTGGAAGAAAAGGGAACCAAGCATTAGATCAGATGTAACAGCACACACATGACTTCTCTTCCCATTTCCCTTCACGGTGGCTTCCCACTTGAATTTTGAAGACCGTTCCAATACTTGACTTCACATTTGATTTATGTTCAACTATAGATCAGTCTACTGATGGATCTAACTTTTTCCACAATCTGCAGGTGCATACCACCTCATAGGTTTGGTAGTCAGAAAAGAGCAGGAGATACATGAACTGTAATTACTCACCAGCCATTGAACTGCCCTTAGGGCATAAACAGCACATAAGAAACAGCACACTCAGCCCAAGTCCTGCTTGACTACCTGTTAAACTGCACTAGTAACACTCAAGCTGCAACGAAGCTCATGTACATTCATTCACAACCTATCAAATGGGATGTTTGATTACCCGGAGCGTTCACGTTAAACAAGAACGCATAAAAATCACAAACATACTCTTTGTTTTTAAGTCTGTAGCTGTTTTTTAAAAAGTTTATCAACTACATAAGCCTCAGGGTTAACAGAGAAAAAAATCAAAATAGAGATAACTCATACATTTGAACACAAAGGGAAAAAGCAGGAATTTTACAAAGTGATATCCCAGAAAGGCTGCATTCCTGTCTCAAAGAGCACACCTGTGCCACCGCTCTGCAAGACAAACTTGGCATAGGAAAGGTCAAGAGGCAAGCTTGACAGGCATGCAAACACTGGAGGTAAACCAGAAAGCAATTTGCCACCTCTACAGGGTTGTAGATTTTTTAAATTCAGAGCATATTTTGTCATCAACAGAGCCTGGAAGAAAGACCAGACACCAGAGTGAGTCAGTGCAGAGAGCATTCTTTCCTTGCACATTGTCAATTTATAAACTGAACTTCGCACCTTAGAAAAACTCTGCTACTGCACAAGGAAAGCAGAAAAAGAGACTGAAAGACATTATGAAGTATAGCTTATGATTTCTCTTCACCACCACCAAATTTACACTTGGCACTTAGAGTACATTTACATATTTTTAAGCAACATACTATAAAGATTAACTGCTTTGCAGAAGAGCTACCATTCAATGTATATCTAACTTTTCACAGTTGTTTTGGAGAAGAAGAAAAGCATTTTACAGCACCACTTTATTTAATCCAGCTATCAAAAACCTCTGTGGCAGTGTTACAAACTATGTCTTGCCAAACTAGAACACAATTCAGGTATATTTTCAACCAGCTTAAGAAATGGCACAAACAGTATCTGCATTGCCTAGCAATTTTTTAAAAAGAAACAAAATTTTAAGTGCCAAAAATTCTCCAGCACTATCCATCATCTCAGTTAGCAATTAAATAAAATTACCAACATAGTCATACAACAGGAAAACATCAGGGTTATAAAGGGACCAAGAGGTGTAAAGCTCATGCTTGGAAACAGCTACTTGCCCAGCATGAACACCCACCAAACAATGAGCCTTAACACAGATCCTGGCCTCCACTTCCTACAAACATCTTGCCATTTTGTTAAAAAACATTGGGAAAAAGTGTGAGCAGCAGGTCAAGGGAGGTTCTCCTCCCCCTCTACTCTGCCCTAGTGAGGTTACCTCTGGAGTATTGAGTCCAGGTCTGGGCTCCCCATATCAAGAGAGACAAACAACTACTGGAGAGAGTCCAGCAGAAGCTACAAAGATGCTGAGGGAACTGAAGCATCTCTCCTGACAAGGAAAGGCTGAAGGACTTTGGGCTGTTTAACCTGAAGAAAAGAAGACAGAGGGGATCTGATCACAGCTCATCAATATCTAAAGAGTGGCGTGGGGGCAAGTGGATGAGGCCAGACTCTTTTCAGTGGTGCTAAGCAACAGGAAAAGGGGTAATGGTCACTAGCTTGGAATCCAGAAGGTTCTCTCTTAACATGAGGAAAACCTCCTTTCCTGTGAACCTTCTTTTGCTGGTGCCAGAGTCCTGGACCAGGCTTCCCAGAGAGATTGTGGAGTCTCATTCTCTGGAGAGATTCCAAACCTGCCAGGAAGTGGTCCTGGGCAAGCTCACCTAAGTGATCATGCTTTAGCAGTAGGGTTGGACGAGATATCTCCAGAAATCCCTTCCAACCCCCAGCGTTCTGTGATTCTGTAAAACCCAGTAGATTTGTGGGGGAACTTGGTTCTGTTCCAACATAAACCATAGGTTTCTGACAGGAGGAAGTTCATAATCCTTCCTTAGGAATCTTAGAAACCAAAGTGGCTCACAATCCACAGGCATGTTCCCAGGCTCCTGGATTCCCTGTTCATTACTAAAGAGCACATTGCCAAAGAACTGTTAATTTTTTTAAGATTACTATTCCCCAATTTTGGAGTCAACCTATCCTCAAGGAGTCCACAGCTCTGAAAATAAAAATATAAATACTTCTGAAACACAAAAGACATTTTTAGAAGTGTTTCTACTCTCTCATTATCCCACCTACCAAAAAACAGAGGGGAAGACTGCTGCAAGGTACTTAGTGGTTTGCTGCCTTTTTAATGTCTATTTTTCCAGGAAGAAAAACCATATTTGTATTCATCCCACTTGTACCAATATTTCCTTCTATATCTAGGAAGCTATTTGGACAGGGTAAAGTGGCTCTTGTATTTTGCTTTCTTCTTCAGCCAGAACACTCAATAGCCAACTCTGCAACCCGACGGTGACCCAGCTGCATACATATCACTTCCTTTTCTGCTGAAGACATTTATTTTGGAAGGGAGGGCTCAGTTACACCAATGAAAGACATCCCATGCATTTTTTTCCTGAACCAGTTTAGTTCTGACAGGTGTAAATAGTAAAAGAAAGATGAGGGGGGAAAGCAAAGCTTTCTTCTATAACCCTTCAGAACAGGATACAACTGACAGAGCAGTACTTTTATGGTATGCTGGAAACTAGTCTGAATTATGAAATGACAGACTTTTATAATTTGTCTGATACCCTGTTTCTCCAAGAATCTCTTCCAAAAATAACACATCTTACCATATAACCCTGCATTATGCTTAATTCAGCCATTATACATGACGCTGTGAATTTCCATAATCCATTTTACAGCCTTGAACATCCAATTGGTTAAATTACTGTTCTGTAAAGAAAAGTTTTGTTGTAGCAAAACTAGACAAAGTATGAGGGGAAAAATAAATAAGAGCTCTTTGTAATTTTCATTTCCAAAACAAAAGTAAGCAGACAAAAGAAATACTATATGAATATGCTTATTAACTTTAAAAATTACTTAAATACTGCTCAACTATTTTTTATTTATTCATCTTTCACATAATTTTTATTTTTAAAAATATTTTTAACATGGTAAGGGACTACAGTTCCATTAAGCTTCAAGCATATATTAAATTAACTAATGTTGGACTAAAAATGTCTTGGCACCCAGATTTCATCTCCATGCATAAATACAAATGCCTAAGTCTCCAATTGTATTTTGTTAATTTAAAATGGATAGAAATTATATTACACTGTATTTCATAACAAAGTTGTTAAAACCCCCAATCTACAAATAAACTTTGTCCTTTCCTTAAACAGACCAAGAACTAGGTAAGCTTGCTGCTGTCCACAATGAGAAATGGCTGCAGGAGGTTATCCATAAATGAAGTGTGTCCCTTCTTTCTTTTTTTTTTAACTAGACCATTTCAAGTTCTAGAAGGCAGCTTGTTTCATTTAATGCACAGAAGCAGCCATTCTGAAGATCTCCAGGGGTCCCTGCCAGCCTCAGCTATTCTGTGATTCCCAACTGCTGGACTTCCTCATATCGTAATTGTCTCCCCATCCTCCCATGTAACAATATTATTTTTTCCCCCTACAAAAACATTGTGGGACACGAGGTAAAAACACAGCTTTTCCCTAATTTTATACTCAATAGAATATAATAGTTTTGAAAACTAATTTCTAACTTTCATCATACTTGCAAAGGGGAAATGAAAAGAACATTTAAAAAGGAGATGAAAATAGCAGAGAAATATTCGGCGAAAAAAAAGGAAAACCATCTCCAGCTGCTGTGAAACATGACATATCTCAGAAATTTGTTCTACTGCATGTTTCAAAGATATTCTCAGTCATTCCTCTTCTGTTCCTTTGGGGACAGTTCTCTGGACTATCATGGGCAATATGTCCCTCAGAAGATGTTTTTTGTCTATTTAAGTAGAACCACACTATGTGTCCAAATAATGTTTCATCATTCTGCAAAACATAGACCCATACACACTCTCCAGTAGTACTCTTAGAAAATACTTGGTCTTCTTTGCTTGCTCTTAGCACAGTATGTGCAACCTCAGGCTAGAACAAAGCAATATTAAAATCTCATTGGTCATATCACTGGGTTGTTT
>NW_008582303.1:0-5403 GCF_000691845.1 Merops nubicus | reverse complement strand
AGCCAGAGTGTGCCCAGGTGGCCAAGAAGGCCAATAGCATCCTGGCCTGGATCAGAACTGGTGAGGTTCTGTGCTCCTTTATCTGGAGGGTGCTGGTGCCCCTGGACTCGGCCACTCACGAGACTGCACCTTGAGTCCTGGGTCCAGCTTTGGGCACCACAGTACAAGAAGGACATGGAGGTGCCGAAGCGAGTTCAGCGAAGAGCAACAAGGCTGGTGAGAGGGCTTGAAAATAGGCCTTATGAAGACCAACTGAGGGAACTGGGGTTGTTTAGTCTGGAGGAGACTGAGAGGAGACCTTGTTGCTCTCTACAACTACCTAAAAGGAGGTTGTAGTGAGCCTGGGATTGGTCTCTTTTCCCAAATTATTAATGATAGGACAAGAGGAAATGGTCTGTAATTGTGCCAGGGGAGGTTTCAATTGGATATTGGGAACAATTTCTTTACTGAGACAGTACTTAGGCACTGAATGGGATACCCAGGGACTTGGGACCATCCCTGGAGGTGTTTAAAAAACTAGATGTAGCCCTTGAGGCTATGGTCTAGTGATTAGGGAGACGTTGGGATGAAGGTTGGACTTGATGATTCCAGAGGTCCTTTCCAACCAGAGTGATTCTGTGATTCCATGATGGTCTTTCATGATATGCAACCCTTTTTCAGAGGAGCTGCAGGCTGCCACTGCTTCCCCAGCAGCACTTGTCTTTATTTCGAATGACAATGCAAAGCTGTTGCAATGATCAAGGTATAGGTACAGAAACAACACAACTGGGCTGGCTGACCAGCTTGCCTGACATAAGGATGCTGTAGCCCATAGCATTTTGGGAAGTCCCAACGCTCTAAAAAGGTAGCTGGAGTAACTAAAGATGAAGTACTGCTGCCTGTCCCCATTGTATTGCCCCACACTGCACTGGGCCTGTAACTCAGGATAGGTCAGCCCACTCTCTAGGACAGGGAATAGAGGGCACATGGGAAGAGGAAGGAATCTGCACTTAACATAAAGGCAGCACAGACACAATCCAAGCAAGCCACATTTATCTCAGGCAATGTTGCTTTCACAGCTATTCCCCAAGTCCCAGCTCACCTGGCTGTGCTCAGAGTGACTGCAAGGACTACCTCCAGTTCCAGCTGGATAGCCCCACTGTAATTTTCCTGCCTGGAAAGTCAGGAGATTGTCATTCTGTCTCCAGTATGGACTGAGCAAAGGGGCAGGTGAGTTGGGGGAGGGAAGGGGTCTAGACTCCAACAGGGTTGACCCTTTAGCTATTGTGACTACATTAACCTGGAATAAAACAGAAATATGTGGACTGCTCTTGTTCCAGATGGTCTCTTACTTCAGGAATGGAGTAAGTCTTTTTAACTGCCTGAAGTGCTTTTCAATGTATTTTTCTAGCCCAAAATTACATCACACCAGGAATATTTCTCGAGCAGCAATATAACAAACTTCACTGCTCTGGAAATTCCCCATCCTGCAACCCAGTTTGGCATGTGAAAATGAGTTAAGAGAAGCATGTGGATACACTTCCTTACAGTATGAGACAATGAAATTACAACGTTCTCCACAGAAGAGGTACTGCTTCCCAAGGCAGCCTCAATATTCTCACTGCTTCAGTGGGAACCCCCTGAACAAAAGTCCCACCTCATGAGACAAGTAAGGGAAAACCACCCTGTCTGGGATTAGATGACTACAAAGGCAACAGCTGAACTGCGCCCTTTAGACTAAAGCAGGGCCTTGCACCACCCCACACCATGAGGTACCACTCAGTTTCTCCCCAGCACAAGCTCAGATGTAGTCAACACTTACCCAAGGCCTCAAGAGCAGTCCAGGGGCAACAGTCTCACTGTCACCCTTGTCCCTACAGGCTGGCAAAGCAGTGTTCTCCTTCATCTCTGCCACAGCATCAGGTTTATGCAACCCTGGAGGAGCGCAGCTCTCAGGCCTAGCCTCAGCTGGAGGTACTGACACTGCAGCTAGGTGCCAGCACAGAGCCACCACAAGAAAGGAGATGTTAAAGTCTCCAAGCCATTTGTATACAGCACCCTCTGCACCCACTCAAGATGGACTTTCTCCCACAACTCCATTCCCTGTGACACTGAGATAAAGCAAAGCAGAAGAGCTTATCTAGGTCTCTATGTGATCATGGGGATAAAGACATGGGGAAAAACAGGAAAAGGGACTTCCAGTAACATGGAGAAGAATTACAACACCTGAACACTTCTTTCCTGCTGCTACCCCTGTCTCTCAGGGAAGGAGACATCTCCCCAGCTGCTCTGCAAGCAGCTCACACACACCCTGTGAAAAAGGGAAGGTGGCAGATTCAGCAGTCACAATCCTTAAAAGGGGCTTGTGCCCCTCTCCAAAAGCAGGTGATGTGGAGATTGCAGAAGGCAGTAAGAGGGATTACTCCTAAACTGGGGACACACAAAGAGAAAGCAGAAAGGCTGCCCACCTCTCACTTCCCCTCTCTGTAAGAGGTTGGGGAAGCGTCAAGAAGGGGCAGGGCTACCCCCTTTCACCCAGGGAAAGGCACGTGAAGCCAGGGAGCTCAGAAAACCAGGGCCCAACTGAGCCCAACTGAGGAGTCCTCAAGCTACAATGTCCCTCAGAGCTCCACGCAGGTCAGGGAAGATGAAGCGGTAGCCGCTCTCCAGGGTGCGTTTTGGAACCACCTTCTGCCCCTCCAAGAGCATGCTGGCCCGCTCTGCCCCAAACACAGCCCGCACGGCCCACGCGGGCACTGGCACCAGGGCCGGGCGCCCCAGGGCCGTCGCAAGCTCCTGAGCAAAGGTGCCATTGGTGGTGGCAGGGGAGGATGGGGAGACACCATTAAGGACACCTTGTAGGCACTCGCTCTCCAGAGCATGACACACGATGCCAGCCAGGTCCCGAATGTGGATCCACGGGAAGGGCTGGAGGCCAGAGCCCAGGGGGCCGCCCAGTCCCAGACGGAAAGGCCAGAGCATGTGAGAGATTGCTCCACCACCTTGGCCCAGCACCACCCCTGTGGGGAGAACAGAGTGAGACCAGGGTCCTGCCCCACAAAGGGCAAAAACCCCCTTCACCCACAGACCTAAAACCAGGAGACAATCTTAGAGGGCTGGACTGGAACAGCATCACAACAAGGAGACGTACAAGACCTGATTTCCATCTCTCTCCTCTTTCCCCTTTCGCACCAAGTAGAGCCACCCTGACCACGCACGATGCCCCAGCTCACCAGATCTCACCACGACACCACGAGCTGGGCTTCCAGGGATGAGAGCTGCAGCTTCCCAGGAGCTCACCAGGCGTGAGAAGAAATCAAAATCACCTCCAGGACTGTCCTCTGTGTACTCATCTGTGGGGCTGGGGCGGTAATAACCTGCAGGTGTAACAGCAAAAAGGGAGTCAGGGTTAAATCACAACAGGAATATTCTCCCCTACTTCTCCCCCCAAAAAAGGACCCTCTTCCTGGAGGCAGGAGCCCAGAAGTCTATTGCTCCATCAGGGCCATCCTCATACGAACACCACAGGGTCTGTCTGCTTGCATTCCTCACACATTTTTGAACAACCAACGTGTCCTGCAAGTTCAGGAGGATGCACTAATACTGAGGTTGAGCTGGCAGCCCCAAGAACCAATACACCAGCAAGGAACACACTGAGCTGCCTGCATAGAAAGGCACTTGCTCTAAAATTAGGCATCACAGATGCTAAACTGTGGCAGCTTTAAAGACTGCAGCAAGCAGAAGTACAAAACTGGAGGCAGGCAGGGGGATTCAGATGAGGCCCTACTTAGACAAACCAGTTCTATAGGATGCCTAAAGGAATTCAGTTTTTCACAGGAAAGTGAGAAAAAGTCCTGTCCTGATAACACCAAGCATCTAAATGAGCACCCAAATTCCATTCCAACAGAACCAAAAAGCTGATTAAGGCTTGCCTAAAAAGAGATATTGATGGAAATAAAACTACCATTTCAAGGCAAGACATGTCTCCCAAGAAGTGTGTTTCTGCCTGGAGGTACAGCTCTCCAAGCCAGCAGGAGTCATGCCTTGGCTGGGCCCAAGCAATACCTACGCCAGTGACGAGAACCCAAGCACGTGGTGGCTGTTCAGCATCAGCAATGGCCTTGGCCAAGGTCTTGGTGGTCTCAACCCGGCTGCTGATGATTTCTTTGCAGAAGGCATCATTCCATCTGGGAAAGGCAGAGCCACCGATTATACTCCCCACACAGACATCCCAAGAAACAACATTTTCCCGGCCAATACACACTCATAAGCACAGGAGAGGTCACATGAATTCCACCCCAGAGCAGGGGGAGAACATGGGATCTTACTAACTAAATGCATGGGACTTTGGGAGATGGTGGCTCTCTACTTCCCACAAAAAGGCTTTTGGGTTTTGGACTGCCTTACAACAAAGGTAGCAGAGCGAGCTGGACACCAGAGCTGGGTGTGGTAAATTCTTCCCAGGCACCCAGCAAAGGTAATTCCAAAAACACCCTCATAGAAAGCCAAACTTTGATTCTAATTTTGCATTACCTAAAGGCAGTGTCATTTTGAAAACATAGAACTAGTTCACCTCACCTTCAACTGTCAATCCAGAAGGGAACCTGTCTTCCAAAGGTCTCCCAGAATTTAACAGGCCCACAAAAATGTTTTGGATACTTGAAGACTCAAATGTCAAATAACTCAAGTGCTTCCTGGACCCCCTGTGTCCTCCCCAGATCCCTTCCACATTCTCTGACAACCCTAGGCTGTCTCACCTTCACTTTGTCCCAGCAGCACTACAGGAGATCAATTTACCTGCAGAAAGGGTTAAGGACATTTTCACCAGCCAAGTTCACCACGCCATCACACAGGGGCAGTCCAGAGTGGGACAACTCTCCCTAGGCAAAGATAACACAAATATCACACACCCAGCCCCTCTTGGTTCAAGCCTTCCCAACAACCAAGCAGGGTGAGCTCCTAAGAAGTCCCTCCAGTTCCTTCATGACACTGTCTGGAGCACAAACATGGATGGAGAAGATTTTGCTCCTTGAAGCTACAGCAGCAACCGTCCCAACTACGACCCGTGGAGCACTCAGAAGGCCAAAGGTATATCCACAGGAGCCAGACTCCCCACTGCAGATTCCCTGCATGCCACAGCAGGCCAAAGCAAGCAAGCTCGTTCCTCAGCCCTGACCTTCTCCACCTGGTGACCGCCCTCATCTCATACCCAGCTGATCCGATCCGTGCCTCCTTGTCGAGAGACATGGGTCACTTCATGCCCGCGGCTCCGCAGCAGCTGGGTCAGGGCTCTGCCCACAAAGCCAGTCCCGCCACCTAGGAGAAGGACGGGCCGTTACAGACCGGCTACCCGCACCCGCACCCCAAGGCCCACTCCGGCGCCTCCGCCGCCAGGGCCGGCTCCCCGGGGCACACCCCTGCGGG